>NC_063438.1:27032313-27214378 GCF_020379485.1 Brassica napus | reverse complement strand
TAAATGTTCTATATATGAAGGACTATGATCTTTAGGTTGTTAAAAATTTATAAACACATTCTTCATTTGTATAAGTATATCAAACTCTATTTCATGGTAGATGGGCATCGTTTTAATTTTTTGTCAAATTAATTTAGTAAAACCTTCATAATACTCCCAAAATTTGTGGACTAACCACTATAAAAATTGATATTCTCTAGAAAAACGGAGAACAACAAAAGTTCCAAACCTCATTAACATTCATCGTATGTTAGTGAAGGATGCAACTATGCATTAAAACAGAATTTTCATATTTTTGAATTTTTCTCAAAATCTATGAGGTACCCCCTACGAAAATATTGAGTTTTTCGGTAAATGTTTATATACTGAAGCTTATGATCTTAGTGTATTTTAAAATTTCTAAACACATTCTAAATTTATATATGTATATCAAACTCTATTTCATGGTAGATGGGCATCGTTTTAATTTTTTTGTCAATTAATTTAGTAAATTCCATAATACTACTTAATTGGTGGACACTACAATAAAATCGCTATTCTCTAGAGAAACGGAGACAAAAAAAGTTTCAAACATTTGACCTTCATCATATGTTAGTGAAGGATGCAACTATGCATTAAACAGAATTTTCATTATTTTGATTTTTTCTCAAATTCTATGAGTTAACCCCTCTTAAAATATTGAGTTTTTCGGTAAATGTTTAATATACTGAATTTTATGATCGTTAGTGTTGTTTTAAAATTTCTAAACACATTCTACATTTGTATTAATGTATATCAAACTCCATTTCATGGTAGATGGGCATCGTTTTAATTTTTTTGTCAATTAATTTAGTAAAATTGCATAATACTATTAAATTGGTAGACTAACCACTATAAAATCGCTATTCTCTAAAGCAACGGAGACAAAGAAAGTTCCAAACCTCTTTAACATTCATCATATGTTAGTGAAGGATGCAACTATGCATTAAAAAAGAATTTTCATATTTTTGAATTTTTCTCAAAATCTATGACTTACCCCCCTACGAAAATATTGAGTTTTTCGGTAAATGTTCTATATAATGAAGTCTAAGATCTTTAGTGTTGTTTCAAAATTTCTAAACACATTATAAATTTGTATTTATGTATATCAAACTCTATTTCATTGTAGATGGGCATCGTTTAATTTTTTTGTCAATTATTTAGTAAAACTTCATAATACTCCCAAAATTGGTGGACAACCACTAAAATTGCTATTCTCTAGAAAAACGGAGACAACAAAAGTTTCAAACCACTTTGACCTTCATCATATGTTAGTGAAGGATGCAATTATGCATTAAAACAAAATTTTCATATTTTTGATTTTTTCTCAAAATCTATGAGTAACCCCTACGAAAATATTGAGTTTTTCGGTAAATGTTTTTATAAAAGCTTATGATCTTAAGTGTTGTTTTAAAATTTCTAAACACATTCTACATTTGTATTAATGTATATCAAACTCTATTTCATGGTAGATGGGCATCGTTTTAATTTTTTGTCAATTATTTAGTAAAATTCCATAATACTACTTAATTGGTGAACTAACCACTATAAAATCGCTATTCTCTAGAGAAACGGAGACAACAAAAGTTTCAAAATCTTTGACCTTATCATATGTTAGTGAAGGATGCAACTATGCATTAAAACAGAATTTTCATATTTTGAATTTTTCTCAAAATCTATGAGTTAACCCCTCTAGAAAATATTGAGTTTTTCGGTAAATGTTTAACATACTGAATCTTATGATCTTTTGTGTTGTTTAAAAATTTCTAAACACATTCTATATTTGTATTAATGTATATCAAACTCTATTTCATGGTAGATGGGCATCGTTTTAATTTTTTGTCAATTAATTTAGTAAAATTGCATAATACTACTAAATTGGTAGACTAACCACAATAAAATCGCCATTCTCTAGAGCAACGGAGACAACAAAAGTTTCAAACCTCTTTAAAATTCATCATATGTTAGTGAAAGATGCAACTATGGATTAAAACATAATTTTTATATTTTTGAATTTTTCTCAAAATCTATGAGTTACCCCCTACGAAAATATTGAGTTTTTCAGTAAATGTTCTATATAATGAAGCCTATGATCTTTAGTGTTGTTTTAAAATTTATAAACACATTCTACATTTGTATTAATGTATATCAAACTCTATTTCATGGTAGATGGGCATCGTTTTAATTTTTTTGTCAATTAATTTAGTAAAATTGCATAATACTACTAAATTGGTAGACTAACCACTATAAAAATCGCTATTCTCTAGAGCAACAGAGACAATGAAAGTTCCAAACCTCTTTAACATTCATCATATGTTAGTGAACGATGCAACTATGCATTAAAACATAATTTTCATATTTTTGAATTTTTCTCAAAATCTATGAGTTACCCCCTACGAAAATATTGAGTTTTTCGGTAAATGTTCTATATAATGAAGCCTATGATCTTTAGTGTTGTTTTAAAATTTATAAACACATTCTATATTTGTATTAATGTATATCAAACTCTATTTCATGGTAGATGGGCATCGTTTTAATTTTTTGTCAATTAATTTAGTAAACCTTCATAATACTCCCAAAATTTGTGGACTAACAACTATAAAATCGATATTCTCTAGAAAAACAGAGACAACAAAAGTTTCAAACCACTTTGAGCTTTATCATATGTTAGTGAATGATACAACTATGCATTAAAACAGAATTTTCATATTTTTGAATTTTTCTCAAAATCTATGAGTTACCCCCTACGAAAATATTGAGTTTTTCGGTAAATGTTCTATATAATGAAGCCTATGATCTTTAGTGTTGTTTTAAAATTTATAAACACATTCTTCATTTGTATTAATGTATATCAAACTCTATTTCATGGTAGATGGGCATCGTTTTAATTTTTTTGTCAATTAATTTAGTAAACCTTCATAATACTCCCAAATTTGTGGACTAACCACTATAAAATGCTATTCTCTAGAAAACGGAGACAACAAAAGTTCCAAACCCTCTTAACATTCATCATATGTTAGTGAAGGATGCAACTATGCATTAAAACAGAATTTTCATATTTTTGAATTTTTCTCAAAATCTATGAGGTACCCCCTACGAAAATATTGAGTTTTTCGGTAAATGTTCTATATAATGAAGCCTATGATCTTTAGTGTTGTTTTAAAATTTAAAAACACATTCTACATTTGTATTAATGTATATCAAACTCTATTTCATGGTAGATGGGCATCGTTTTATTTTTTTGTCAATTAATTAGTAAAATTGCATAATACTACTAAAATTGGTGGACTAACCACTATAAAATCGCTATTCTCTAGAGCAACGGAGACAACAAAAGTTCAAACATCTTTGACCTTCATCATATGTTAGTGAAGAATGCAACTATGCATTAAAACAGAATTTTCATATTTTTGAATTTTTCTCAAAATCTATGAGTTACCCCCTACGAAATATTGAGTTTTCGGGGTAAATGTTCTATAATGAAGTCTATGATCTTAGTGTGTTTAAAAATTATAAACACATTCTACATTTGTATAATGTATATCAAACTCTATTTCATGGTAGATGGGCATCGTTTTAATTTTTTGTCAATTAATTTAGTAAATTGCATAATACTCCTAAAATTGTGGACTAACCACTATAAATCGCTATTCTCTAGAGCAACGGAGACAACAAAGTTTCAAACCTCTTTGACCTTCATCATATGTTAGTGAAGGATGCAACTATGCATTAAAACAGAATTTTCATATTTTTGAATTTTCTCAAAATCTATGAGTTACCCCCTACGAAAATATTGAGTTTTTCGGTAAATGTTCTATATAATGAAGCCTATGATCTTTAGTGTTGTTTTAAAATTTATAAACACATTCTACATTTGTATTAATGTATATCAAACTCTATTTCATGGTAGATGGGCATCGTTTTAATTTTTTGTCAATTAATTTAGTAAAATTGCATAATACTACTAAATTGGTAGACTAATCACTATAAGAATCGCTATTCTCTAGAGCAACAGAGACAACAAAAGTTTCAAACCTCTTTAACCTTCATCATATGTTAGTGAAAGATGCAATTATGCATTAAAACAGAATTTTCATATTTTTGAATTTTTCTCAAAATCTATGAGTTACCCCCTACGAAAATATTGAGTTTTTCGGTAAATGTTCTATTAATGAAGCCTATGATCTTTAGTGTTGTTTTAAAATTTATAAACACATTCTAATTATCATTTTTATTTAGTATATCAAATTTCATGTGTAGATGGGCATCGTTTTAATTTTTTTGTCAATTAATTTAGTAAAATTGCATAATACTCCTAAAATTGTGGACTAACCACTATAAAATCGCTATTCTCTAGAGCAACGGAGACAACAAAAGTTTCAAACCTCTTTAACCTTCATCATATGTTAGTGAAAGATGCAATTATGCATTAAAACAGAATTTTCATATTTTTGATTTTTCTCAAAATCTATGAGTTACCCCTACGAAAATATTGAGTTTTCGGTAAATGTTCTATATAATGAAGCTATGATCTTTAGTGTTGTTTTAAAATTTATAAACACATTCTACATTTGTATTAATGTATATCAAACTCTATTCATGGTAGATGGGCATCGTTTTAATTTTTTTGTCAATTAATTTAGTAAAATGCATAATACTACTAAATTGGTAGACTAACCACTATAAAATCGCTATTCTCTAGAGCAACAGAGACAACAAAAGTTTCAAACATCTTTGACCTTCATCATATGTTAGTGAAGAATGCAACTATGCATTAAAACAGAATTTTTATATTTTTGAAATTTCTCAAAATCTATGAGTTACCCCTACGAAAATATTGAGTTTTTCGGTAAATGTTCTATATAATGAAGTCTATGATCTTTAGTGTTGTTTAAAAATTCTAAACACATTCTACATTTGTATTATGTATATCAAACTCTATTTCATGGTAGATGGGCATCGTTTTAATTTTTTTGTCAATTAATTTAGTAAAATTGCATAATACTCCTAAAATTTGTGGACTAACCACTATAAAATCGCTATTCTCTAGAGCAACGGAGACAACAAAAGTTTCAAACCTCTTTAACCTTCATCATATGTTAGTGAAAGATGCAATTATGCATTAAAACAGAATTTTCATATTTTTGAACTTTTCTCAAAATCTATGAGTTACCCCCTACGAAAATATTGAGTTTTTCGGTAAATGTTCTATATAATGAAGCCTATGATCTTTAGTGTTGTTTAAAATTTATAAACACATTCTACATTTGTATTAATGTATATCAAACTCTATTTCATGGTAGATGGGCATCGTTTTAATTTTTTTGTCAATTAATTTAGTAAAATTGCATAATACTACTAAATTGGTAGACTAATCACTATAAGAATCGCTATTCTCTAGAGCAACAGAGACAACAAAAGTTTCAAACCTCTTTAACCTTCATCATATGTTAGTGAAAGATGCAATTATGCATTAAAACAGAATTTTCATATTTTTGAATTTTTCTCAAAATCTATGAGTTACCCCCTACGAAATATATTCGTAAAGTTTTTCGGTAAATGTTCTATATAATGAAGCTATGATGTTTAGTGTTGTTTTAAAATTTATAAACACATTCTACATTTGTATTAATGTATATCAAACTCTATTTCATGGTAGATGGGCATCGTTTTAATTTTTTTGTCAATTAATTTAGTAAAATTGCATAATACTACTAAATTGGTAGACTAACCACTATAAAATCGCTATTCTCTAGAGCAACAGAGACAACAAAAGTTTCCAAACCTCTTTGACCTTCATCATATGTTAGTGAAGATGCAACTATGCATTAAAACAGAATTTTCATATTTTTGAATTTTTCTCAAAATCTATGAGTTACCCCCTACGAAATATTGAGTTTTTCGGTAAATGTTCTATATAATGAAGCCTATGATCTTTAGTGTTGTTTAAAAATTTATAAACACATTCTACATTTGTATTATGTATATCAAACTCTATTTCATTGTAGATGGGCATCGTTTAATTTTTTTGTCAATTAATTTAGTAAAATTGCATAATACTCCTAAAATTTGTGGACTAACCACTATAAATCGCTATTCTCTAGAGCAACGGAGACAACAAAAGTTTCAAACCTCTTTAACCTCATCATATGTAGTGAAGAAGATGCAACTATGCATTAAAACAGAATTTTCATATTTTTGAATTTTTCTCAAAATCTATGAGTTACCCCCTACGAAAATATTGAGTTTTTCGGTAAATGTTCTATATAATGAAGCTATGATCTTTAGTGTTGTTTAAAATTTCTAAACACATTCTACATTTGTATTAATGTATATCAAACTCTATTTCATGGTAGATGGGCATCGTTTTAATTTTTTGTCAATTAATTTAGTAAAATTGCATAATACTACTAAATTGGTAGACTAACCACTATAAAATCGCTATTCTCTAGAGCAACAGAGACAACAAAAGTTTCAAACATCTTTGACCTTCATCATATGTTAGTGAAGAATGCAACTATGCATTAAAACAGAATTTTCATATTTTTGAATTTTTCTCAAAATCTATGAGTTACCCCCTACGAAAATATTGAGTTTTTCGGTAAATGTTCTATATAATGAAGTCTATGATCTTTAGTGTTGTTTTTAAAATTTCTAAACACATTCTACATTTGTATTAATGTATATCAAACTCTATTTCATTGTAGATGGGCATCGTTTTAATTTTTTTGTCAATTAATTTAGTTAAATTGCATAATACTACTAAATTTGTGGACTAACCACTAAAATCGCTATTCTCTAGAGCAACAGAGACAACAAAAGTTTCAAACCTCTTTAACCTTCATCATATGTTAGTGAAAGATGCAACTATGCATTAAAACAGAATTTTCATATTTTTGAATTTTCTCAAAATCTATGAGTTACCCCCTACGAAAATATTGAGTTTTTCGGTAAATGTTCTATATAATGAAGCCTATGATCTTTAGTGTTGTTTTAAAATTATAAACACATTCTACATTTGTATTAATGTATATCAAACTCTATTTCATGGTAGATGGGCATCGTTTTTAATTTTTTTGTCAATTAATTTAGTAAAATTGCATAATACTCCCAAAATTGGTGGACTAACCACTATAAAAATCGCTATTCTCTAGAGCAAAGAGACAACAAAAGTTTCAAACCTCTTTAACCTTCATCATATGTTAGTGAAGATGCAACTATGCATTAAAACAGAATTTCATATTTTTGAATTTTTCTCAAAATCTATGAGTTACCCCTACGAAAATATTGAGTTTTTCGGTAAATGTTCTATATAATGAAGTCTATGATCTTTAGTGTTTTTTAAAATTTATAACACATTCTACATTTGTATAATGTATATCAAACTCTATTTCATGTAGATGGGCATCGTTTTAATTTTTTTGTCAATTAATTTAGTAAAATTGCATAATACTCAAAATTTGTGGACTAACCACTATAAAATCGCTATTCTCTAGAGCAACGGAGACAACAAAAGTTTCAAACCTCTTTAACCTTCATCATATGTTAGTGAAAGATGCAACTATGCATTAAAACAGAATTTTCATATTTTTGAATTTTTCTCAAAATCTATGAGTTACCCCTACGAAAATATTGAGTTTTCGGTAAATATTCTATATAATGAAGCCTATGATCTTTAGTGTTGTTTTAAAATTTATAAACACATTCTACATTTGTATTAATGTATATCAAACTCTATTTCATTGTAGATGGGCATCGTTTTAATTTTTTGTCAATTAATTTAGTAAAATGCATAATACTACTAAATTGGTGGACTAACACTATATAAAATCGCTATTCTCTAGAGCAACGGAGACAACAAAAGTTTCAAACCTCTTTGACCTTCATCATATGTTAGTGAAGATGCAACTATGCATTAAAACAGAATTTTCATATTTTTGAATTTTCTCAAAATCTATGAGTTACCCCCTACGAAAATATTGAGTTTTTCGGTAAATTTCTATATAATGAAGTCTATGATCTTTAGTGTTGTTTAAAATTTCTAAACACATTCTACATTTGTATTATGTATATCAAACTCTATTTCATTGTAGATGGGCATCGTTTTAATTTTTTTGTCAATTAATTTAGTAAAATTGCATAATACTACTCCTAAAATTTGGGACTAACCACTATAAAATCGCTATTCTCTAGAGCAACGGAGACAACAAAAGTTTCAAACTCTTTAACCTTCATCATATGTTAGTGAAGATGATGCAATTATGCATTAAAACAGAATTTTCATATTTTGAATTTTTCTCAAAATCTATGAGTTACCCCTACGAAAATATTGAGTTTTTCGGTAAATGTTCTATATAATGAAGCTATGATCTTTAGTGTTGTTTTAAAATTTCTAAACACATTCTACATTTGTATTAATGTATATCAAACTCTATTTCATGGTAGATGGGCATCGTTAATTTTTTTGTCAATTAATTTAGTAAAATTGCATAATACTACTAAATTGGTGACTAACCACTATAAAATCGCTATTCTCTAGAGCAACGGAGACAACAAAAGTTTCAAACTCTTTAACCTTCATCATATGTAGTGAATGAAAGATGCAATTATGCATTAAAACAGAATTTTCATATTTTTGAATTTTTCTCAAAATCTATGAGTTACCCCTACGAAAATATTGAGTTTTTCGGTAAATGTTCTATATAATGAAGCCTATGATCTTTAGTGTTGTTTTAAAATTTATAAACACATTCTACATTTGTATAATGTATATCAAACTCTATTTCATGGTAGATGGGCATCGTTTTAATTTTTTTGTCAATTAATTTAGTAAAATGCATAATACTACTAAATGGTAGACTAATCACTATAAAAATCGCTATTCTCTAGAGCAACGAGACAACAAAAGTTTCAAAACATCTTTGACCTTCATCATATGTTAGTGAAGAATGAAACTATGCATTAAAACAGAATTTTCATATTTTTGAATTTTTCTCAAAATCTATGAGTTACCCCTACGAAAATATTGAGTTTTTCGGTAAATGTTCTATATAATGAAGCCTATGATCTTTGTGTTGTTTTAAAAATTATAAACACATTCTACATTTGTATTAATGTATATCAAACTCTATTTCATGGTAGATGGGCATCGTTTAATTTTTTTTTTTTGTCAATTAATTTAGTAAAATTGCATAATACTACTAAATTGGTGGACTATCTACCACCTTACTAATCCTCAGAGAACAGAGATTCCAGTTATTTCTTTGATCTCACAAGAGGAAGAATGCAACTATGCATTAAAGCGAATCAGAATTGAATCATTCTCTGAATTTTCATCCCCCTTGAAAATGACGAAAATTTATGAGTTATTCTCTATAATGAATGAAGTCTATGATCTTTAGTGTGTTTAAAAATTTAAAACACTTCTACATTTGTATTAGTATATCACTCTCTATTTCATATAGATGGGCTTTTTAATCATTTTTTGTCAATTTATATTAAAAATTGCAATACTACTCCTAAATTTGTGACTAACCACTATAAAATCGATATTCTCTAGAGCAACGGAGACAACAAAAGTTTCAAACCTCTTTAACCTTCATCATATGTTAGTGAAAGATGCAATTATGCATTAAAACAGAATTTTCATATTTTTGAATTTTTCTCAAAATCTATGAGTTACCCCCTACGAAAATATTGAGTTTTTCGGTAAATGTTCTATATAATGAAGCCTATGATCTTTAGTGTTGTTTTAAAATTTATAAACACATTCTACATTTGTATTAATGTATATCAAACTCTATTTCATAGTAGATGGGCATCGTTTTAATTTTTTTGTCAATTAATTTAGTAAAATTGCATAATACTACTAAATTGGTAGACTAATCACTATAAAAATCGCTATTCTCTAGAGCAACAGAGACAACAAAAGTTTCAAACATCTTTGACCTTCATCATATGTTAGTGAAGAATGCAACTATGCATTAAAACAGAATTTTCATATTTTTGAAATTTTCTCAAAATCTATGAGTTACCCCCTACGAAAATATTGAGTTTTTCGGTAAATATTCTATATAATGAAGTCTATGATCTTTAGTGTTGTTTAAAATTTCTAAACACATTCTACATTTGTATCTATGTATATCAAACTCTATTTCATTGTAGATGGGCGTCGTTTTAATTTTTTTGTCAATTAATTTAGTAAAATTGCATAATACTCCTAAAATTTGTGGACTAACCACTATAAAATCGCTATTCTCTAGAGCAACGGAGACAACAAAAGTTTCAAACCTCTTTAACCTTCATCATATGTTAGTGAAAGATGCAATTATGCATTAAAACAGAATTTTCATATTTTTGAATTTTTCTCAAAATCTATGAGTTACCCCCTACGAAAATATTGAGTTTTTCGGTAAATGTTCTATATAATGAAGCCTATGATCTTTAGTGTTGTTTTAAAATTTATAAACACATTCTACATTTGTATTAATGTATATCAAACTCTATTTCATGGTAGATGGGCATCGTTTTAATTTTTTTGTCAATTAATTTAGTAAACCTTCATAATACTCCCAAAATTTGTGGACTAACAACTATAAAATTGCTATTCTCTAGAAAAACGGAGACAACAAAAGTTTCAAACCACTTTGAGCTTTATCATATGTTAGTGAATGATGCAACTATGCATTAAAACAGAATTTTCATATTTTTGAATTTTTCTCAAAATCTATGAGTACCCCTACGAAAATATTGAGTTTTTCGGTAAATGTTCTATATAATGAAGCCTATGAACTTTAGTGTTGTTTTAAAATTTCTAAACACATTCTACATTTGTATTTACGTATATCAAACTCTATTTCATGGTAGTTGGGCATCGTTCAATTTTTTGTCAATTAATTTAGTAAAATTCCATAATACTCCCTAAATTAGTGGACTAACCACTATAAAATCGATATTCTCTAGAGCAACGGAGACAACAAAAGTTTCAAACCTCTTTAACATTCATCATATGTTAGTGAAGGATGCAACTATGCATTAAAACGTAATTTTCATATTTTTGAATATTTCTCAAAATCTATGAGTTACCCCCTACGAAAATATTGAGTTTTTCGGTAAATGTTCTATATAATGAAGCCTATGATCTTTAGTGTTGTTTCAAAATTTATAAACACATTCTACATTTGTATTAATGTATATCAAACTCTATTTCATGGTAGATGGGCATCGTTTCAATTTTTTTGTCAATAAATTTAGTAAAATTCCATAATACTCCCTAAATTAGTGGACTAACCACTATAAAATCGATATTCTCTAGAGCAACGGAGACAACAAAAGTTTCAAACCTCTTTAACCTTCATCATATGTTAGTGAAAGATGCAATTATGCATTAAAACAGAATTTTCATATTTTTGAATTTTTCTTAAATCTATGAGTTACCCCTACGAAAATATTGAGTTTTTCGGTAAATGTTCTATATAATGAAGCCTATGATCTTTAGTGTTGTTTTAAAATTTATAAACACATTCTACATTTGTATTAATGTATATCAAACTCTATTTCATGGTAGATGGGCATCGTTTTAATTTTTTGTCAATTAATTTAGTAAACCTTCATAATACTCCCAAAATTTGTGGACTAACAACTATAAAATTGCTATTCTCTAGAAAAACGGAGACAACAAAAGTTTCAAACCACTTTGAGCTTTATCATATGTTAGTGAATAATGCAACTATGCATTAAAACAGAATTTTCATATTTTTGAATTTTTCTCAAAATCTATGAGTTACCCCTACGAAAATATTGAGTTTTTCGGTAAATGTTCTATATAATGAAGCCTATGAACTTTAGTGTTGTTTTAAAATTTCTAAACACATTCTACATTTGTATTTACATATATCAAACTCTATTTCATGGTAGATGGGCATCGTTTCAATTTTTTGTCAATTAATTTAGTAAAATTCCATAATACTCCCTAAATTAGTGGACTAACCACTATAAAATCGATATTCTCTAGAGCAACGGAGACAACAAAAGTTTCAAACCTCTTTACATTCATCATATGTTAGTGAAAGATGCAACTATGCATTAAAAGTAATTTTCATATTTTTGAATATTTCTCAAAATCTATGAGTTACCCCCTACGAAAATATTGAGTTTTTCGGTAAATGTTCTATATAATGAAGCCTATGATCTTTAGTGTTGTTTCAAAATTTATAAACACATTCTACATTTGTATTAATGTATATCAAACTCTATTTCATGGTAGATGGGCATCGTTTCAATTTTTTTGTCAATAAATTTAGTAAAATTCCATAATACTCCCTAAATTAGTGGACTAACCACTATAAAATCGATATTCTCTAGAGAAACGGAGACAACAAAAGTTTCAAACCTCTTTAACCTTCATCATATGTTAGTGAAAGATGCAATTATGCATTAAAACAGAATTTTCATATTTTTGAATTTTTCTTAAAATCTATGAGTTACCCCCTACGAAAATATTGAGTTTTTCGGTAAATGTTCTATATAATGAAGCCTATGATCTTTAGTGTTGTTTTAAAATTTATAAACACATTCTACATTTGTATTAATGTATATCAAACTCTATTTCATGGTAGATGGGCATCGTTTTAATTTTTTTGTCAATTAATTTAGTAAAATTGCATAATACTACTAAATTGGTAGACTAATCACTATAAGAATCGCTATTCTCTAGAGCAACAGAGACAACAAAAGTTTCAAACATCTTTGACCTTCATCATATGTTAGTGAAGAATGCAACTATGCATTAAAACAGAATTTTCATATTTTTGAATTTTTCTCAAAATCTATGAGTTACCCCTACGAAAATATTGAGTTTTTCGGTAAATATTCTATATAATGAAGTCTATGATCTTTAGTGTTGTTTAAAAATTTCTAAACACATTCTACATTTGTATCTATGTATATCAAACTCTATTTCATTGTAGATGGGTGTCGTTTTAATTTTTTTGTCAATTAATTTAGTAAAATTGCATAATACTCCTAAAATTTGTGGACTAACCACTATAAAATCGCTATTCTCTAGAGCAACGGAGACAACAAAAGTTTCAAACCTCTTTAACCTTCATCATATGTTAGTGAAAGATGCAATTATGCATTAAAACAGAATTTTCATATTTTTGAATTTTTCTCAAAATCTATGAGTTACCCCCTACGAAAATATTGAGTTTTTCGGTAAATGTTCTATATAATGAAGCCTATGATCTTTAGTGTTGTTTTAAAATTTATAAACACATTCTACATTTGTATTAATGTATATCAAACTCTATTTCATGGTAGATGGGCATCGTTTTAATTTTTTTGTCAATTAATTTAGTAAAACTTCATAATACTCCCAAAATTTGTTGACTAACAACTATAAAATTGCTATTCTCTAGAAAAACGGAGACAACAAAAGTTTCAAACCACTTTGAGCTTTATCATATGTTAGTGAATGATGCAACTATGCATTAAAACAGAATTTTCATATTTTTGAATTTTTCTCAAAATCTATGAGTTACCCCCTACGAAAATATTGAGTTTTTCGGTAAATGTTCTATATAATGAAGCCTATGAACTTTAGTGTTGTTTTAAAATTTCTAAACACATTCTACATTTGTATTTACGTATATCAAACTCTATTTCATGGTAGATGGGCATCGTTTCATTTTTTGTCAATTAATTTAGTAAAATTCCATAATACTCCTAAATTAGTGGACTAACCACTATAAAATCGATATTCTCTAGAGCAACGGAGACAACAAAAGTTTCAAACCTCTTTAACATTCATCATATGTTAGTGAAGGATGCAACTATGCATTAAAACGGAATTTTCATATTTTTGAAATTTTTCTCAAAATCTATGAGTTACCCCTACGAAATATTGAGTTTTTCGGTAAATGTTCTATATAATGAAGCCTATGATCTTTAGTGTTGTTTTAAAATTATAAAACACATTCTACATTTGCATTAATGTATATCAAACTCTATTTCATGGTAGATGGGCATCGTTTCAATTTTTTGTCAATTAATTTAGTAAAATTCCATAATACTCCCTAAATTAGTGGACTAACCACTATAAAATCGATATTCTCTAGAGCAACGGAGACAACAAAAGTTTCAAACCTCTTTAACATTCATCATATGTTAGTGAAAGATGCAACTATGCATTAAAACAGAATTTTCATATTTTTGAATTTTTCTCAAAATCTATGAGTTAACCCCTACGAAAATATTGAGTTTTCGGTAAATGTTCTATATAATGAAGTCTATGATCTTTAGTGTTGTTTCAAAATTCTAAACACATTCTACATTTGTATTATGTATTTCAAACTCTATTTCATTGTAGATGGGCATCGTTTTAATTTTTTTGTCAATTAATTTAGTAAAACTTCATAATACTCCCAAAATTTGTGGACTAAACACTATAAAACTGCTATTCTCTAGAAAAACGGAGACAACAAAAGTTTCAAACCACTTTGACCTTCATCATATATTAGTGAAGGATGCAATTATGCATTAAAACAGAATTTTCATATTTTTCATTTTTTCTCAAAATCTATGAGTTAACCCCTACGAAAATAATTAGTTTTTCGGTAAATGTTTTATATACTAAAGCTTATGATCTTTAGTGTTGTTATAAAATTTCTAAACACATTCAAAATTTGTATTAATATATATCAAACTCTATTTCATGGTACATGGACATCGTTTTAATTTTTTGTCAATTAATTTAGTAAAACTCCATAATACTACTTAATTGGTGGACTAACCACTATAAAATCGCTATTCTCTAGAAAAACTGAGACAACAAAAGTTTCAAACATCTTTGACCTTCATCATATGTTAGTAAAGGATGCAACTATGCATTAATACAAATTTTTATATTTTTGAATATTTCTCAAAATCTATGAGTTACTCCCTACGAAAATATTGAGTTTTTCGGTAAATGTTCTATATAATGAAGCCTATGATCTTTAGTGTTGTTTCAAAATTTATAGACACATTCTACATTTGTATTAATGTATATCAAACTCTATTTCATGGTAGATGGGCATCGTTTCAATTTTTTTGTCAATAAATTTAGTAAAATTCCATAATACTCCCTAAATTAGTGGACTAACCACTATAAAATCGATATTCTCTAGAGCAACGGAGACAACAAAAGTTTCAAACCTCTTTAACCTTCATCATATGTTAGTGAAAGATGCAATTATGCATTAAAACAGAATTTTCATATTTTTGAATTTTTCTCAAAATCTATAACCCCCTACGAAAATATTGAGTTTTTCGGTAAATGTTCTATATAATGAAGCCTATGATCTTTAGTGTTGTTTTAAAATTTATAAATACATTCTACATTTGTATTAATGTATATCAAACTCTATTTCATGGTAGATGGGCATCGTTTTAATTTTTTTGTCAATTAATTAATTTAATAAAATTCACTACTAATAAACTTGGTAGACTAATCACTAAAAATATCGCTATTCTCTAGAGCAACAGAGACAACAAAAGTTTCAAACATCTTTGACCTTCATCATATGTTAGTGAAGAATGCAACTATGCATTAAAACAGAATTTTCATATTTTTGAATTTTTCTCAAAATCTATGAGTTACCCCCTACGAAAATATTGAGTTTTTCGGTAAATATTCTATATAATGAAGTCTATGATCTTTAGTGTTGTTTAAAAATTCTAAACACATTCTACATTTGTATCTATGTATATCAAACTCTATTTCATTGTAGATGGGCGTCGTTTTAATTTTTTTGTCAATTAATTTAGTAAAATTGCATAATACTCCTAAAATTTGTGGACTAACCACTATAAAATCGCTATTCTCTAGAGCAACGGAGACAACAAAAGTTTCAAACCTCTTTAACCTTCATCATATGTTAGTGAAAGATGCAATTATGCATTAAAACAGAATTTTCATATTTTTGAATTTTTCTCAAAATCTATGAGTTACCCCCTACGAAAATATTGAGTTTTTCGGTAAATGTTCTATATAATGAAGCCTATGATCTTTAGTGTTGTTTTAAAATTTATAAACACATTCTACATTTGTATTAATGTATATCAAACTCTATTTCATGGTAGATGGGCATCGTTTTAATTTTTTTGTCAATTAATTTAGTAAACCTTCATAATACTCCCAAAATTTGTGGACTAACAACTATAAAATTGCTATTCTCTAGAAAAACGGAGACAACAAAAGTTTCAAACCACTTTGAGCTTTAGCATATGTTAGTGAATGATGCAACTATGCATTAAAACAGAATTTTCATATTTTTGAATTTTTCTCAAAATCTATGAGTACCCCTACGAAAATATTGAGTTTTTCGGTAAATGTTCTATATAATGAAGCCTATGAACTTTAGTGTTGTTTTAAAATTTCTAAACACATTCTACATTTGTATTTACGTATATCAAACTCTATTTCATGGTAGATGGGCATCGTTTCAATTTTTTGTCAATTAATTTAGTAAAATTCCATAATACTCCCTAAATTAGTGGACTAACCACTATAAAATCGATATTCTCTAGAGCAACGGAGACAACAAAAGTTTCAAACCTCTTTAACATTCATCATATGTTAGTGAAGGATGCAACTATGCATTAAAACGGAATTTTCATATTTTTGAATATTTCTCAAAATCTATGAGTTACCCCCTACGAAAATATTGAGTTTTTCGGTAAATGTTCTATATAATGAAGCCTATGATCTTTAGTGTTGTTTTAAAATTTATAAACACATTCTAATTTGTATTAATGTATATCAAACTCTATTTCATGGTAGATGGGCATCGTTTCAATTTTTTTGTCAATTAATTTAGTAAAATTCCATAATACTCCCTAAATTAGTGGACTAACCACTATAAAATCGATATTCTCTAGAGCAACGGAGACAACAAAAGTTTCAAACCTCTTTAACATTCATCATATGTTAGTGAAAGATGCAACTATGCATTAAAACAGAATTTTCATATTTTTGAATTTTTCTCAAAATCTATGAGTTAACCCCTACGAAAATATTGAGTTTTTCGGTAAATGTTCTATATAATGAAGTCTATGATCTTTAGTGTTGTTTCAAAATTTCTAAACACATTCTACATTTGTATTTATGTATATCAAACTCTATTTCATGTAGATGGGCATCGTTTTAATTTTTTGTCAATTAATTTAGTAAAACTTCATAATACTCCCAAAATTTGTGGACTAAACACTATAAAACTGCTATTCTCTAGAAAAACGGAGACAACAAAAGTTTCAAACCACTTTGACCTTCATCATATGTTAGTGAAGGATGCAATTATGCATTAAAACAGAATTTTCATATTTTTCATTTTTTCTCAAAATCTATGAGTTAACCCCTACGAAAATAATTAGTTTTTCGGTAAATGTTTTATATACTAAAGCTTATGATCTTTAGTGTTGTTATAAAATTTCTAAACACATTCAAAATTTGTATTAATATATATCAAACTCTATTTCATGGTACATGGACATCGTTTTAATTTTTTGTCAATTAATTTAGTAAAACTCCATAATACTACTTAATTGGTGGACTAACCACTATAAAATCGCTATTCTCTAGAAAAACTGAGACAGCAAAAGTTTCAAACATCTTTGACATTCATCATATGTTAGTAAAGGATGCAACTATGCATTAATACAAAATTTTCATATTTTTGAATTTTTCTCAAAATCTATGAGTTACCCCCTACGAAAATATTGAGTTTTTCGGTAAATATTCTATATAATGAATCTATGATCTTTAGTGTTGTTTAAAAATTTCTAAACACATTCTACATTTGTATTATGTATATCAAACTCTATTTCATTGTAGATGGGCGTCGTTTTATTTTTTTGTCAATTAATTTAGTAAAATTGCATAATACTCCTAAATTTGTGGACTAACCACTATAAAATCGCTATTCTCTAGAGCAACGGAGACAACAAAAGTTTCAAACCTCTTTAACCTTCATCATATGTTAGTGAAAGATGCAACTATGCATTAAAACAGAATTTTCATATTTTTGAATTTTTCTCAAAATCTATGAGTTACCCCCTACGAAAATATTGAGTTTTTCGGTAAATGTTCTATATAATGAAGCCTATGATCTTTAGTGTTGTTTTAAAATTTATAAACACATTCTACATTTGTATTAATGTATATCAAACTCTATTTCATGGTAGATGGGCATCGTTTTAATTTTTTTGTCAATTAATTTAGTAAACCTTCATAATACTCCCAAAATTTGTGGACTAACCACTATAAAATCGATATTCTCTAGAGCAACAGAGACAACAAAAGTTTCAAACCTCTTTAACATTCATCATATGTTAGTGAAAGATGCAACTATGCATTAAAACAGAATTTTCTTATTTTTGAATTTTTCTCAAAATCTATGAGTTAACCCCTACGAAAATATTGAGTTTTTCGGTAAATGTTCTATATAATGAAGTCTATGATCTTTAGTGTTGTTTCAAAATTTCTAAACACATTCTACATTTGTATTTATGTATTTCAAACTCTATTTCATTGTAGATGGGCATCGTTTTAATTTTTTTGTCAATTAATTTAGTAAAACTTCATAATACTCCCAAAATTTGTGGACTAAACACTATAAAACTGCTATTCTCTAGAAAAACGGAGACAACAAAAGTTTCAAACCACTTTGACCTTCATCATATGTTAGTGAAGGATGCAATTATGCATTAAAACAGAATTTTCATATTTTTCATTTTTTCTCAAAATCTATGAGTTAACCCCTACGAAAATAATTAGTTTTTCGGTAAATGTTTTATATACTAAAGCTTATGATCTTTAGTGTTGTTATAAAATTTCTAAACACATTCAAAATTTGTATTAATATATATCAAACTCTATTTCATGGTACATGGACATCGTTTTAATTTTTTGTCAATTAATTTAGTAAAACTCCATAATACTACTTAATTGGTGGACTAACCACTATAAAATCGCTATTCTCTAGAAAAACTGAGACAGCAAAAGTTTCAAACATCTTTGACCTTCATCATATGTTAGTAAAGGATGCAACTATGCATTAATACAAAATTTTCATATTTTTGAATTTTTCTCAAAATCTATGAGTTACCCCCTACGAAAATATTGAGTTTTTCGGTAAATATTCTATATAATGAAGTCTATGATCTTTAGTGTTGTTTAAAAATTTCTAAACACATTCTACATTTGTATCTATGTATATCAAACTCTATTTCATTGTAGATGGGCGTCGTTTTAATTTTTTTGTCAATTAATTTAGTAAAATTGCATAATACTCCTAAAATTTGTGGACTAACCACTATAAAATCGCTATTCTCTAGAGCAACGGAGACAACAAAAGTTTCAAACCTCTTTAACCTTCATCATATGTTAGTGAAAGATGCAATTATGCATTAAAACAGAATTTTCATATTTTTGAATTTTTCTCAAAATCTATGAGTTACCCCTACGAAAATATTGAGTTTTTCGGTAAATGTTCTATATAATGAAGCCTATGATCTTTAGTGTTGTTTTAAAATTTATAAACACATTCTACATTTGTATTAATGTATATCAAACTCTATTTCATGGTAGATGGGCATCGTTTTAATTTTTTTGTCAATTAATTTAGTAAACCTTCATAATACTCCCAAAATTTGTGGACTAACCACTATAAAATTGCTATTCTCTAGAAAAACGGAGACAACAAAAGTTTCAAACCACTTTGAGCTTTATCATATGTTAGTGAAGGATGCAACTATGCATTAAAACAGAATTTTCATATTTTTGAATTTTTCTCAAAATCTATGAGTACCCCTACGAAAATATTGAGTTTTTCGGTAAATGTTCTATATAATGAAGCCTATGAACTTTAGTGTTGTTTTAAAATTTCTAAACACATTCTACATTTGTATTTATGTATATCAAACTCTATTTCATGGTAGATGGGCATCGTTTCAATTTTTTGTCAATTAATTTAGTAAAATTCCATAATACTCCCTAAATTAGTGGACTAACCACTACAAAATCGATATTCTCTAGAGCAACGGAGACAACAAAAGTTTCAAACCTCTTTAACATTCATCATATGTTAGTGAAGGATGCAACTATGCATTAAAACATAATTTTCATATTTTTGAATTTTTCTCAAAATCTATGAGTTAACCCCTACGAAAATAATTAGTTTTTCGGTAAATGTTTTATATACTAAAGCTTATGATCTTTAGTGTTGTTTTAAAATTTCTAAACACATTCTAAATTTGTATTAATATATATCAAACTCTATTTCATGGTACATGGACATCGTTTTAATTTTTTTGTCAATTAATTTAGTAAAATTCCATAATACTACTTAATTGGTGGACTAACCACTATAAAATCGCTATTCTCTAGAAAAACGGAGACAACAAAAGTTTCAAACATCTTTGACCTTCATCATATGTTAGTGAAGGATGCAACTATGCATTAATAAAGAATTTTCATATTTTTGATTTTTTCTCAAAATCTATGAGTTAACCCCTCGAAAATATTGAGTTTTTCGGTAAATGTTTAATATACTGAATCTTATGATCTTTAGTGTTGTTTTAAAATTTCTAAACACATTCTACATTTGTATTAATGTATATCAAACTCCATTTCATGTTAGATGGGCATCGTTTTAATTTATTTGTCAATTAATTTAGTAAAATTGCATAATACTACTAAATTGGTAGACTAACCACTATAAAATCGCTATTCTCTAGAGCAACGGAGACAACGAAAGTTCCAAACCTCTTTAACATTCATCATATGTTAGTGAAGGATGCAACTATGCATTAAAACATAATTTTCAAATTTTTGAATTTTTCTCAAAACCTACGAAAATATTGAGTTTTTCGGTAAATGTTCTATATAATGAAGTCTATGATCTTTAGTGTTGTTTCAAAATTTCTAAAACATTCTACATTTGTATTTATGTATATCAAACTCTATTTCATGGTAGATGGGCATCGTTTTAATTTTTTGTCAATTAATTTAGTAAACCTTCATAATACTCCCAAAATTTGTGGACTAACCACTATAAAATTGCTATTCTCTAGAAAACCGGGACAACAAAAGTTTCAAACCACTTTGAGCTTTATCATATGTTAGTGAAGGATGCAACTATGCATTAAAACAGAATTATCATATTTTTGAATTTTTCTAAAAATCTATGAGTTACCCCCTACGAAAATATTGAGTTTTTCGGTAAATGTTCTATATAATGAAGCCTATGATCTTTAGTGTTGTTTTAAAATTTCTAAACACATTCTACATTTGTATTAATGTATATCAAACTCTATTTCATGGTAGATGGGCATCGTTTTAATTTTTTGTCAATTAATTTAGTAAAATTCCATAATACTCCCTAAATTAGTGGACTAACCACTATAAAATCGATATTTCTAGAGCAACGGAGACAACAAAAGTTTCAAACCTCTTTAACATTCATCATATGTTAGTGAAGGATGCAACTATGCATTAAAACAGAATTTTCATATTTTTGAATTTTTCTCAAAATCTATGAGTTACCCCCTACGAAAATATTGAGTTTTTCGGTAAATGTTCTATATAATGAAGCCTATGATCTTTAGTGTTGTTTTAAAATTTATAAACACATTCTACATTTGTATTAATGTATATCAAACTCTATTTCATGGTAGATGGGCATCGTTTCAATTTTTTTGTCAATTAATTTAGAAAAATTCCATAATACTCCCTAAATTAGTGGACTAACCACTATAAAATCGCTATTCTCTAGAGCAACGGAGACAACAAAAGTTTCAAACCTCTTTAACATTCATCATATGTTAGTGAAGGATGCAACTATGCATTAAAACAGAATTTTCATATTTTTGAATTTTTCTCAAAATCTATGAGTTACCCCTACGAAAATATTGAGTTTTTCGGTAAATGTTCTATATAATGAAGTCTATGATCTTTAGTGTTGTTTCAAAATTTCTAAACACATTCTACATTTGTATTTATGTATATCAAACTCTATTTCATTGTAGATGGGCATCGTTTTAATTTTTTTGTCAATTAATTTAGTAAAACTTCATAATACTCCCAAAATTTGTGGACTAACCACTATAAAATTGCTATTCTCTAGAAAAACGGAGACAACAAAAGTTTCAAACCACTTTGACCTTCATCATATGTTAGTGAATGATGCAATTATGCATTAAAACAGAATTTTCATATTTTTCATTTTTTCTCAAAATCTACGAAAATAATTAGTTTTTCGGTAAATGTTTTATATACTAAAGCTTATGATCTTTAGTGTTGTTTTAAAATTTCTAAACACATTCTAAATTTTTATTAATGTATATCAAACTCTATTTCATGGTAGATGGGCATCGTTTTAATTTTTTGTCAATTAATTTAGTAAAATTCCATAATACTACTTAATTGGTGGACTAACCACTATAAAATCGCTATTCTCTAGAGAAACGGAGACAACAAAAGTTTCAAACATCTTTGACCTTCATCATATGTTAGTGAAGGATGCAACTATGCATTAAAACAGAATTTTCATATTTTTGAATTTTTCTCAAAATCTATGAGTTAACCCCTCTTAAAATATTGAGTTTTTCGGTAAATGTTTAATATACTGAATCTTATGATCTTTAGTGTTGTTTTAAATTTCTAAACACATTCTACATTTGTATTAATGTATATCAAACTCTATTTCATGGTAGATGGGCATCGTTTTAATTTTTTTGTCAATTAATTTAGTAAAATTGCATAATACTACTAAATTGGTAGACTAACCACTATAAAATCGCTATTCTCTAGAGCAACGGAGACAACAAAAGTTCCAAACCTCTTTAACATTCATCATATGTTAGTGAAGGATGCAACTATGCATTAAAACAGAATTTTCATATTTTTGAATTTTTCTCAAAATCTATGAGTTACCCCCTACGAAAATATTGAGTTTTTCGGTAAATGTTCTATATAATGAAGTCTATGATCTTTAGTGTTGTTTCAAAATTTCTAAACACATTCTACATTTGTATTATGTATATCAAACTCTATTTCATGGTAGATGGGCATCGTTTTAATTTTTTGTCAATTAATTTAGTAAACTTCATAATACTCCCAAAATTTGTGGACTAACCACTATAAAATTGCTATTCTCTAGAAAACGGAGACAACAAAAGTTTCAAACCACTTTGAGCTTATCATATGTTAGTGAAGGATGCAACTATGCATTAAAACAGAATTTTTATATTTTTGAATTTTTCTCAAAATCTATGAGTTAACCCCTACGAAAATATTGAGTTTTTCGGTAAATGTTCTATATACTGAAGCCTATGAACTTTAGTGTTGTTTTAAAATTTATAAACACATTCTACATTTGTATTTATGTATATCAAACTCTATTTCATGGTAGATGGGCATCGTTTCAATTTTTTTGTCAATTAATTTAGTAAAATTCCATAATACTCCCTAAATTAGTGGACTAACCACTATAAAATCGATATTCTCTAGAGCAACGGAGACAACAAAAGTTCCAAACCTCTTTAACATTCATCATATGTTAGTGAAGGATGCAACTATGCATTAAAACAGAATTTTCATATTTTTGAATTTTTCTCAAAATCTATGAGTTACCCCCTACGAAAATATTGAGTTTTTCGGTAAATGTTCTATATAATGAAGCCTATGATCTTTAGTGTTGTTTTAAAATTTATAAACACATTCTACATTTGTATTAATGTATATCAAACTCTATTTCATGGTAGATGGGCATCGTTTTAATTTTTTTGTCAATTAATTTAGTAAACTTCATAATACTCCCAAAATTTGTGGACTAACCACTATAAAATTGCTATTCTCTAGAAAAACGGAGACAACAAAAGTTCCAAACCTCTTTAACATTCATCATATGTTAGTGAAGGATGCAACTATGCATTAAAACAGAATTTTCATATTTTTGAATTTTTCTCAAAATCTATGAGTTACCCCCTACGAAAATATTGAGTTTTTCGGTAAATGTTCTATATAATGAAGCCTATGATCTTTAGTGTTGTTTTAAAATTTATAAACACATTCTACATTTGTATTAATGTATATCAAACTCTATTTCATGGTAGATGGGCATCGTTTTAATTTTTTGTCAATTAATTTAGTAAAATTGCATAATACTACTAAATTGGTAGACTAACCACTATAAAATCGCTATTCTCTAGAGCAACGGAGACAACGAAAGTTCCAAACCTCTTTAACATTCATCATATGTTAGTGAAGGATGCAACTATGCATTAAAACATAATTTTCATATTTTTGAATTTTTCTCAAAACCTACGAAAATATTGAGTTTTTCGGTAAATGTTCTATATAATGAAGTCTATGATCTTTAGTGTTGTTTCAAAATTTCTAAAACATTCTACATTTGTATTTATGTATATCAAACTCTATTTCATGGTAGATGGGCATCGTTTTAATTTTTTGTCAATTAATTTAGTAAACCTTCATAATACTCCCAAAATTTGTGGACTAACCACTATAAAATTGCTATTCTCTAGAAAACCGGGACAACAAAAGTTTCAAACCACTTTGAGCTTTATCATATGTTAGTGAAGGATGCAACTATGCATTAAAACAGAATTATCATATTTTTGAATTTTTCTAAAAATCTATGAGTTACCCCCTACGAAAATATTGAGTTTTTCGGTAAATGTTCTATATAATGAAGCCTATGATCTTTAGTGTTGTTTTAAAATTTATAAACACATTCTACATTTGTATTAATGTATATCAAACTCTATTTCATGGTAGATGGGCATCGTTTTAATTTTTTGTCAATTAATTTAGTAAAATTCCATAATACTCCCTAAATTAGTGGACTAACCAATATAAAATCGATATTTTCTAGAGCAACGGAGACAACAAAAGTTTCAAACCTCTTTAACATTCATCATATGTTAGTGAAGGATGCAACTATGCATTAAAACGGAATTTTCATATTTTTGAATTTTTCTCAAAATCTATGAGTTACCCCCTACGAAAATATTGAGTTTTTCGGTAAATGTTCTATATAATGAAGCCTATGATCTTTAGTGTTGTTTTAAAATTTATAAACACATTCTACATTTGTATTAATGTATATCAAACTCTATTTCATGGTAGATGGGCATCGTTTCAATTTTTTTGTCAATTAATTTAGTAAAATTCCATAATACTCCCTAAATTAGTGGACTAACCACTATAGAATCGATATTCTCTAGAGCAACGGAGACAACAAAAGTTTCAAACCTCTTTAACATTCATCATATGTTAGTGAAGGATGCAACTATGCATTAAAACAGAATTTTCATATTTTTGAATTTTTCTCAAAATCTATGAGTTAACCCCTACGAAAATATTGAGTTTTTCGGTAAATGTTCTATATAATGAAGTCTATGATCTTTAGTGTTGTTTCAAAATTTCTAAACACATTCTACATTTGTATTTATGTATATCAAACTCTATTTCATTGTAGATGGGCATCGTTTTAATTTTTTTGTCAATTAATTTAGTAAAACTTCATAATACTCCCAAAATTTGTGGACTAACCACTATAAAATTGCTATTCTCTAGAAAAACGGAGACAACAAAAGTTTCAAACCACTTTGACCTTCATCATATGTTAGTGAATGATGCAATTATGCATTAAAACAGAATTTTCATATTTTTCATTTTTTCTCAAAATCTACGAAAATAATTAGTTTTTCGGTAAATGTTTTATATACTAAAGCTTATGATCTTTAGTGTTGTTTTAAAATTTCTAAACACATTCTAAATTTTTATTAATATATATCAAACTCTATTTCATGGTACATGGACATCGTTTTAATTTTTTGTCAATTAATTTAGTAAAATTCCATAATACTACTTAATTGGTGGACTAACCACTATAAAATCGCTATTCGCTAGAGAAACGGAGACAACAAAAGTTTCAAACATCTTTGACCTTCATCATATGTTAGTGAAGGATGCAACTATGCATTAATACAGAATTTTCATATTTTTGAATTTTTCTCAAAATCTATGAGTTAACCCCTCTTAAAATATTGAGTTTTTCGGTAAATGTTTAATATACTGAATCTTATGATCTTTAGTGTTGTTTTAAATTTTCTAAACACATTCTACATTTGTATTAATGTATATCAAACTCCATTTCATGGTAGATGGGCATCGTTTTAATTTTTTTGTCAATTAATTTAGTAAAATTCCATAATACTACTAAATTGGTAGACTAACCACTATAAAATCGCTATTCTCTAGAGCAACGGAGACAACGAAAGTTCCAAACCTCTTTAACATTCATCATATGTTAGTGAAGGATGCAACTATGCATTAAAACATAATTTTCATATTTTTGAATTTTTCTCAAAATCTCTGAGTTACCCCCTACGAAAATATTGAGTTTTTCGGTAAATGTTCTATATAATGAAGTCTATGATCTTTAGTGTTGTTTCAAAATTTCTAAACATATTCTACATTTGTATTTATGTATATCAAACTCTATTTCATGGTAGATGGGCATCGTTTTAATTTTTTGTCAATTAATTTAGTAAACCTTCATAATACTCCCAAAATTTGTAGACTAACCACTATAAAATTGATATTCTCTAGAAAACCGGAGACAACAGAAGTTTCAAACCACTTTGAGCTTTATCATATGTTAGTGAAGGATGCAATTATGCATTAAAACAGAATTTTTATATTTTTGAATTTTTCTCAAAATCTATGAGTTAACCCCTACGAAAATATTGAGTTTTTCGGTAAATGTTCTATATACTAAAGCCTATGAACTTTAGTGTTGTTTTAAAATTTCTAACCACATTTTACATTTGTATTTATGTATATCAAACTCTATTTCATGGTAGATAGGAATCGTTTCAATTTTTTTGTCAATTAATTTAGTAAAATTCCATAATACTCCCTAAATTAGTGGACTAACCACTATAAAATCGATATTCTCTAGAGCAACGGAGACAACAAAAGTTCCAAACCTCTTTAACATTCATCATATGTTAGTGAAGGATGCAACTATGCATTAAAACAGAATTTTCATATTTTTGAATTTTTCTCAAAATCTATGAGTTACCCCCTACGAAAATATTGAGTTTTTCGGTAAATGTTCTATATAATGAAGCCTATGATCTTTAGTGTTGTTTTAAAATTTATAAACACATTCTACATTTGTATTAATGTATATCAAACTCTATTTCATGGTAGATGGGCATCGTTTTAATTTTTTTGTCAATTAATTTAGTAAACCTTCATAATACTCCCAAAATTTGTGGACTAACCACTATAAAATTGCTATTCTCTAGAAAAACGGAGACAACAAAAGTTCCAAACCTCTTTAACATTCATCATATGTTAGTGAAGGATGCAACTATGCATTAAAACAGAATTTTCATATTTTTGAATTTTTCTCAAAATCTATGAGTTACCCCCTACGAAAATATTAAGTTTTTCGGTAAATGTTCTATATAATGAAGCCTATGATCTTTAGTGTTGTTTTAAAATTTATAAACATATTCTACATTTGTATTAATGTATATCAAACTCTATTTCATGGTAGATGGGCATCGTTTCAATTTTTTTGTCAATTAATTTAGTAAAATTCCATAATACTCCATAAATTAGTGGACTAACCACTATAAAAATCGCTATTCTCTTGAGCAACAGAGACAACAAAAGTTTCAAACCTCTTTAACATTCATCATATGTTAGTGAAGGATGCAACTATGCATTAAAACAGAATTTTCATATTTTTTGAATTTTTCTCAAAATCTATGAGTTACCCCCTACGAAAATATTGAGTTTTTCGGTTAATGTTCTATATAATGAAGTCTATGATCTTTAGTGTTGTTTCAAAATTTCTAAACACATTCTATATTTGTATTTATTTATATCAAACTCTATTTCATTGTAGATGGGCATCGTTTTAATTTTTTTGTCAATTAATTTAGTAAAACTTTATAATACTCCCAAAATTTGTGGACTAACCACTTTAAAATTGCTATTCTCTAGAAAAACGGAGACAACAAAAGTTTCAAACCACTTTGACCTTCATCATATGTTAGTGAAGGATGCAATTATGCATTAAAACAGAATTTTCATATTTTTCATTTTTTTCTCAAAATCTATGAGTTAACCCCAACGAAAATATTGAGTTTTTCGGTAAATGTTTTATATACTAAAGCTTATGATCTTTAGTGTTGTTTTAAAATTTCTAAACACATTCTACATTTGTATTAATGTATATCAAACTCTATTTCATGGTAGATGGGCATCGTTTTAATTTTTTGTCAATTAATTTAGTAAAATTCCATAATAATACTTAATTGGTGGACTAACCACAATAAAATCGCTATTCTCTAGAGAAACGGAGACAACAAAAGTTTCAAACATCTTTGACCTTCATCATATATTAGTGAAAGATGGAACTATGCATTAAAACAGAATTTTCATATTTTTGAATTTTTCTCAAAATCTATGAGTTACCCCCTACGAAAATATTGAGTTTTTCGGTAAATGTTCTATATAATGAAGCCTATGATCTTTAGTGTTGTTTTAAAATTTATAAACACATTCTACATTTGTATTAATGTATATCAAACTCTATTTCATGGTAGATGGGCATCGTTTTAATTTTTTTGTCAATTAATTTAGTAAAATTGCATAATACTACTAAATTGGTAGACTAACCACTATAAAAATCGCTATTCTCTAGAGCAACAGAGACAACAAAAGTTCCAAACCTCTTTAACATTCATCATCTGTTAGTGAAAGATGCAACTATGCATTAAAACAAAATTTTTATATTTTTGAATTTTTCTCAAAATCTATGAGTTAACTAACCCCTATGAAAATATTGAGTTTTTCGGTAAATGTTCTATATAATGAAGCCTATGAACTTTAATGTTGTTTTAAAATTTCTAAACATATTCTACATTTGTATTTATTTATATCAAACTCTATTTCATGGTAGATGGGCATCGTTTCAATTTTTTTGTCAATTAATTTAGTAAAATTCTATAATACTCCCTAAATTAGTGGACTAACCAATATAAAATCGCTATTCTCTAGAGCAACGGAGACAACAAAAGTTCCAAAACTTTTTAACATTCATCATATGTTAGTGAAGGATGCAACTATGCATTAAAACAGAATTTTCATATTTTTGAATTTTTCTCAAAATCTATGAGTTACCCCCTACGAAAATATTGAGTTTTTCGGTAAATGTTCTATATAATGAAGCCTATGATCTTTAGTGTTGTTTCAAAATTTCTAAACACATTCTACATTTGTATTTATGTATATCAAACTTTATTTCATTGTAGATGGGCATCGTTTTAATTTTTTTGTCAATTAATTTAGTAAGACTTCATAATACTCCCAAAATTTGTGGACAAACCACTATAAAATTGCTATTCTCTAGAAAAACGAAGACAACAAAAGTTTCAAACCACTTTGACTTTCATCATATGTTAGTGAAGGATGAAATTATGCATTAAAACATAATTTTCATGTTTTTGATTTTTTCTCAAAATCTATGAGTTAACCCCTACGAAAATATTGAGTTTTTCGGTTAATGTTTTATATACTGAAGCTTATGATCTTTAGTGTTGTTTTAAAATTTCTAAACACATTCTACATTTGTATTAATGTATATCAAACTCTATTTCATGGTAGATGGGCATCGTTTTAATATTTTTGTCAATTAATTTAGTAAAATTCCATAATACTACTTAATTGGTGGACTAACCACTATAAAATCGCTATTTTTTAGAAAAACGGAGACAACAAAAGTTCCTTACCTCTTTGACCTTCATCATATGTTAGTGAAGGATGCAACTATGCATTAAAACCAAATTACATATTTTTGAATTTTTCTAAAAATCTATGAGTTAACCCCTATGAAAATATTGAGTTTTTCGGTAAATATTTTATATACTGAAGCTTATGATCTTTAGTGTTGTTTTAAAATTTCTAAACACATTCTACATTTGTATTAATGTATGTCAAACTCTATTTCATGGTAGATGGGCATCTTTTTAATTTTTTTGTCAATTAATTTAGTAAAACTTCATAATACTCCCTAAATTGGTGGACTAACCACTATAAAATCCTTATTCTTTAGAAAAACGGAGAAAGCAAAAGTTCCAAACCTCTTTGACCTTCATCATATGTTAGTGAAGGATGCAACTATGCATTAAAACAAAATTTTCATATTTTTGAATTTTTCTCAAAATCTATTAGTTAACAACCCCTATGAAAATATTGAGATTTTCGGTAAATGTTTAATATACTTAAGCTTATGATATTTAGTGTTGTTTTAAATTTTCTAAACACATTCTACATTTGTATTAATGTACATCAAACTCTCTTCCATGGTAGATGGGCATCGTTTTAATTTTTTTGTCAATTAATTTAGTAAAATTGCATAATACTACTAAATTGGTAGACTAACCAGTTTAAAATCGCTATTCTCTAGAGGAACGGAGACAACAAAAATTTCAAACCTCTTTGACCTTCATCATATGTTAGTGAATGATGCAACTATGCATTAAAATAGGATTTTCATATTTTTGAATTTTTCTCAAAAATCTATGAGTTAACTCCTATGAAAATACTTAACTTTAATTTTTATATTTTTATTTTCATTTGACATACAAAATATCAAAAAATAGTTTAGACTATTTAAAAAATTTTGTAACAAGGTAAGAGTTATGACATCTAAAAAAAATTAAGACATAAAATTCATAAATATTTAAATGTCCAATACAAATACCAAATTAAACTTCAAATCCAAAACAAAAAACAAAAGTAAAAGATCATTGCAATAAATTGTCAATAATGGAAATAAACTAACACCAAATCAGATCAACTAATTTTGGTTCTCTCTACCATTGTTCACTTCATTTTCTTCATGTGGCATAGTGAAATTTTCATCAAAATCTAAAAATCAGAAATATAAAATTGAAAAGAGAAAACTTAACTTCTTTTTTTTGTCAGCATCTAACTTCTTAATTGGAAACTTAGAATATAAAACCTAATCTAAAAACATAATTAAAAACTTAAAAAAAGAAGTAAAATTTATTTATTGGTTCAACCGGTGGTTAACCGGTATCAAGTTCTTGATTTTACTGGGGTTTGCGGGTTTCTAAATATTGGGTTTTGTGAAAAATCCAAACTGGATTTTTTCTAGATCATCGGGTTTACTGGTTCAACCGTAGGTCCGGGTCGGGTTTCGAAACACTGCTTTTGACCAAGTAGTACATAGGCGGGCTTAAAGAAATGATCTGGGTCTAATAAATACTTGCGAAAGTCCATTGGTTTGCAGTAAAATGAAAAGTTCGGCGGCCCAAAATCAAGCAAAAGTTAAAATGCACCAGCCGGGAATCGAACCCGGGTCTGTACCGTGGCAGGGTACTATTCTACCACTAGACCACTGGTGCTTGTTGTATCTTCAAACCCGACCCCGACTGATTACTTTTCTTTTTGTTCGCCTATTTGTTCATATATTCTCGGGGAGTTGGTGAAAGAAAGTAAGACAAGTGGAGTTAGAGAAGATGGAGAAAGTGGTAGATCTCTTCGGAGTGGGAGAAGCCAATACCCAGAAGCTACTCGAAGGAGGCAACGATCTCAGCCAAATCCAGCAGGGACTCTTCATAGGTTCAGTAGCCGAAGCGAATAACAAAGATTTGCTCAAAGCCTCCAACGTCACTCATGTCTTAACCATAGCTGTTGCCTTGTCCCCTCCTTACCCTGATGACTTTGTCTATAAAGTCATCGAAGGTGCCTCCTTTTTGACTGTTTTTTATTCTTCATGATCGTGTTCCTCTTCTTGAACTGTAAAGTTGTAACCTTTGTTCGTTTGTTTGTGATTATGAGGTTAGTTGTTGACAGATCCGAGACGGATTTGACTGTGTACTTCGATGAGTGTTATAGCTTCATCGACCAAGCTATTGAATCTGGTGGTGGTGTTTTGGTCCATTGCTTCATGGGGATCTCAAGGAGGTGAGACTTTGTTTTTGGTAGTTGTTGTCTTCTTAAATAGGGAATGATCTCTCTGTTATGTGTACTTACAACAATTTGATTTTTTTTATATTTTTTGAAGTGTGACTATAGTGGTGGCTTATCTGATGAGAAAGCATGGGATTGGTTTCTCTAAAGCTATGGAGATAGTAAAGAGTAGACGACCTCAAGCATTGCCTAACTTTGGTTTCGTTTCTCAGCTTCAGCAGTTTGAAAAATCCATTAAAGGTATATGTGATTGTTTTTTTTTTCTCTTTATATTTCGAATCCTTTTGAGATCTTTCTTACTGATTCCTAGAGTAGACTCTGTTTTGGAAAACATAAAATGTGTTAGTTGTATGGAAAAGGTTACAGAAAATTTATAAATTTTTCAGTCTCAGGAGTATTAAAACACGCTGATTTGGAGATTGAAATATCAGCAGCATCTCCTTGTAATCCAACTCGTATTGATACAATCTATGTTTTTTTTTTGTTACACGCAGTTCATGATGAGGCTTCTTCTTCAGTGGATAATAAGGAGATAGTAGCATGAACTCTCAAGAGATTATGAAGAAGTCTCATAATTACCAAAAAATAAAAATAAATCATTGTTTCGTGATTTGAATGATTTTTATTGTGAAACAATTGATGGTGAGTGAGCTATTTGCCATGTCCATTTGTCTATTGAAATAAATGAAAACACAGTCTATTACAATCAATATGTTAGAGGATGATGCTGAAATGCACTTTAACCAATCCCAAAACCAGATTGAATTAGTTTGGCATTTGGTTTTCGACCCTTGCATATTTTATTATATTGTAAATGTCATTGGATTGTCATTACATGATTACGAACCCCACCGACTGGCCAGCGTTTACCTTCGAGCTAGTCTCATTCAAACGCCTAAAAGCGGGTTTCTCGGTTTTTAGCATTGACCGTATACCCAGGACAAAGAATTTGCGTGCAGATTCTCTCGCAAAAGGGGCGAGAAACATCAGAGTTCTCTTTTCTCATATAAATCAGATCCAGCCATTTTTTCGGAACGACTCAAGCCCGACTACCACTTGATCTTAGAAGATGGACGTTGGCAAAAGAAAAAAGTATCTGACATAAACAATGTGAATTTTCCTCAAAAATAAATAAGAAAATGATAATCAGAATTTCATAATATAAGCACTCTTACTTAAGTTTTGAGTTTCAATTTGTCAAATATAATACATACTATCAAATTCTCTATGTTTGGTTGGATAAGTTACTAACTGTATACTTGCTTATTGTGCAAACACGTATCTTGAATTTTGTTTTTCTTCTGGATTTTCTTATTGCTTGCGTTGTCAATATGTATTATATAACGTGATATACCATGGACAAATTGAATAGCGATGCTGGAGTTAAATTACTATACTCCTAAAGTTAATATTTTAATTAAATGGGGGCATGCACCTTTGCATGCCGTATACATATTGTAGCATACAAACATATGTCAAGAATATTTCTTTACAACTTCTACATTGTTGGGACTTAATTAGGGTAGAACTTGTTTTTATTTTCCCCATCTTTGCATTTGTTATTTAACAATAGCATGTTGCATTAAGGAAAAAGCTATTACGATAACAACATTTTAATTGGTTAGGTTAATGTCACTATAACAACATTTTTGGTTATGTTAAAACCTTGTAAATGAAGTTTGGAACATGTATTGCTCACAAGTTAAATAAACGAAGCCAAAAATTTCAGAATACATCTTTCATTAAAAACAAGAATACCAGTTTTTGGGAGGAATCTTAATGAGCCGTCAAGGTAGCTGAGACTCATGAAAAACCTTGGACAACTTAAGTTTGCTACAAATGTTATATCATTTTCTTCTTCTTGTAGAGTCTATTCATGCAACTGATCCATAAAAACATTAGCATGGCGTTCCAATTGGATCCACAACGGAGAACGATGAGATCATATATATAGTCTCATTATTTTTTTATTTGTACTAATCTTATAAAACCATTGGATAGATGAATCTAGAGTAGGTACTCAAAGAATAAGAAAATATAAGCCAGAGATTTGGACGATCATGATGAATCACTTCATATAAAAAGTTACATCATACGTTACTGCTTCTAAATTGTCTGATCTTGGGAGAACTTAATACTTCAACTTTGTGTACATAATGAAAACGTTCTAAGCTTCTTTGTTTTGGTAAGGAAATACGGTTTAAGAATTAAAAAAAAGAGGCTCAAGGGTAGAAACTAGAAGTAAAAGAAGATGGTGCAAAGGCATGCACTCTAGATGAAAATACGATATATATAAAATCATAAAAGACCTCACGCAGTGAATGTAAATGTAAATGTATCCAACTTCACAAACGTGACGTATCTTCGCGTATGCATACCTTTCTCTACTTTGTACTTATACATATTGATTGTAATAACAAAGAGAGAGGAAGTTAGTAAGAGACAAAAGAATGTCACGAGACAGTGACATAGTGCATTTATGAACCCTGGAAAAGAAACTCTTAACCCTAACTCTCTCTCCTTGTTGCGGCTGTATAAATACCACATTGTTATGAAGCATGTGTCAGCAAACGTGGAAAGCGATCGTCTTCTTCTTTATAGATAAGAACCGTAGAACATATAATTGAATATTAATCAAAGATCATGTCTCACATCGCTGTTGAGAGGAATCGAAGAAGGCAAATGAATGAGCATCTTAAATCCCTTCGTTCTTTGACACCTTGTTTCTACATCAAAAGGGTAAGTTTCTTGTTATAAGATCCTTCCCTTCATCATACTCAATTGTATCCAGATTGGGGATTTTTTTTGATTAATGATTGGTGATTTTAGTGTTGACGTAATTTCAGATGGTCTAATTTGAGATTCTTGAAAATTTTGGGTTTTCGGATAATCGAATTTTCTCGAAAAAGTTTCTTTTTCAAGACCCAAAAAATGATTTGTATGCAAATCAGAAGTTTTAATGGTCATCTTTCTAATAACGGATATTCAGAACTTACTAATTTTGGTGAAATATATATGTTGTACCTGCCATACTACATATATTCCATATTTCTTTTCTTGTCTATACATATGTGGTATGATTGACTATGTATTATAATTTGTACTCGTATGCACCAATCTCTTCATATATATTATGATATTGTCTTCATTTATTGATTGGTATTAGGGAGATCAAGCTTCAATAATCGGAGGAGTTATCGAGTTCATCAAAGAGATGCAGCAATTAGTGCAAGTTCTCGAGTCCAAGAAACGTCGCAAGACACTAAACCGGCCTTCTTCTCCTTATGATCACCAAACAGTCGAGCCATCCATCTTAGCTGCCACCCCTAACGCAACCACCAGAATGCCGTTTAGTCAAATCGAGAATGTAATGACAACAAGCACTTTCAAGGAAGTTGGAGCATGTTCCAACTCCCATCATGCAAACGTTGAAGCCAAGATCTCAGGCTCTAACGTTGTATTGAGAGTTGTCTCTTGGAGAAATGAGGGCCAGCTGGTGAAGATCATATCCGTCTTGGAGAAACTCTCTTTTCAGGTTCTTCACCTCAACATTAGCTGCATGGAGGAGTCTGTCTTGTACTTCTTCGTTGTCAAGGTACATATTTATATGTACGTGAATACATATATAATCATAGAACAATTAATTTGAATGTGTTGTTTTCTTATATAATTTTAGGCCTAAATAATTAAAATTTGCATATGCAGATAGGACTGGAGTGTCACTTAAGCTTGGAGGAGCTAACCCTTGAAGTTCAGAAAAGCTTTGTGCCTGAAGCCATCGTCTAAATCTAGCAACTAAAACCAATATACTAATGTGCTTCGTTTACATGAGCATACTTAATACTTTGCTAGAAATAAGCTCCTATACCCTTATCACACTTATATGTTTTTGTTGTGTCCCAACTTAATCGAAGTTTTAATTTCCATAAATAAATCATCACAAATTATGCTCTAACCAGTTTTATGCTTCCACATCATGTAACGGAGTCTAATCGTTAAATTGAAAAATGATTTTTTATTAAAGTATTTTTAATTTCTTGTTTTTTTTAAACGATATACGCTAATATAGAAGTAACTCTGAACTTATACATTATGGTGTTTAAATTTTTTTTACTAGTACGCCGAATCTTATATATGTTTCTAATTTTGTCGGGTAAACAAAAAGATAACAAACTTACGCAAATTATGAATCGTATGGACTTAAAAAAACAAACAAACAGAATGTGTGAAGAATTATCTGTAATTCAACAGGATATCTTCTGCATATGGCTGAGCTTGTGCTATGCACGCATCCTTATTGCAAGCCTCGTCGATAATTTTCCAGCTGAACTCCATGTCTTCTTGGATTCTCGTAGTCAGGCTACTAGTTTTGGATTAATTCTACGACATTCCCCGAGATTGTCAAACTTTTTCTTGCTAAGAGGGATTGTCAAAACTTTGCCTTGATCTCTTTTTAATTCCATTCATCGTTTAGCCAACTCTTTGGAAGGTGAACTTCTTATGCCTCTTCCTTACTCTGTTCCTCGTATACTTGAGATACAATATGAATTCCATGACACAAAAAAAAAGGAATCGTGGGTAAGAAGAAAAACATTCACAATAGCATGATAACATGTTAAATATTAGTAGAAACTAAATATAGGGATCTCTTTCTTTCGTGTACATGCACGTGAACCCCTTTAATATCTAAATAAATTCGGAGCAAACAAACGATGTTAAAATTTCCTTGTCTTAATATTCTAAATAGATTAGTACTGTAGTTGATCTATGGAAAAATATTGTATATGATGGTTATCTCTTTCTCATTCAACACAATTCGATTTGTATCCAAATTAGACATCCTTATCTAGGATTTTGCTTTTTAAGATGACTAGAGAGTATTTGTAAAAATAAGATCAGTGACGAAATAATAGTTCTTAAATTATAAAACAATAAGGAAAAAGCAAATGAGAGGGCATAATTAAGTTATTTTATATATAAAGGGATTTTACTTAGCTAGGAGCTAGGCATTACTAATATAATACATAGTATTAGATCTTGACCCGTGCCTCCGCACTGTTTTTAATTTTTATAAATATTTAAAAATTAAATACATATATTATTGTACTAATTAAATTATAAGATGATAATTAGTTAAATATAACTGAGTTAGTTTTATTATTCTGAAAATTTTAAATGATTTTGATTAGTTTAATTTTTAATAAACCAATAAATTAATCTTATCATTTAATCTATTTTATAGTTTTTTATGGATTGTAAAATTGATTTTTTGATTTTGATTTTTTAAATAAATGAATGATTGGATATCTTCTAAATTTATTAGATAGTTAAATATTAGACAATTTCATAATAATTTTTATAGAAATTGCTATTTATAAAGTCAGTGGTATTGAATGGTAATTATTGAGAAAAATTTAGGGTTAAAATTTATTTGTACTTCAGTTTTAACAGTTTAGAGGTAATAATTGACGCCTAAACATAGTAGATATACATTAGTGGACGCATTACTGAGTCAATCATACACATTACAAAGTCTTTTGGATCATATAATAATACGTTTAATACAATAGTAAGATACATAATAATTGACGCATGAACATATAATGTATTATAATAATTGTACACGATCATTATCCCAAAATGTGCCACGGTTTGAGTTGCTAAACATATACTACTATTATTTATATGCTTTACATCAATCAATATTGACCCAACAAAAAAATCTCACTTCCTCTCATTATTAAACTCATGTTCTTTCTAAATCCTTCTTTTATATATGTTTTACTTGTGCCGGTGACCGCATTCGTGTCCTTCTGTTCATTCTCGCTCAAATTTCGTTATAATATTGAGTCTAAGCTTTAGTGGATATATACAAACGAAAAATGATATTAGCACCCACACCCTTAACTTTCCGGCCGTTACGAATTAGCTTGTATATTGAATTTCTTTGTGTCAACATAGAAAAACGTGTACGAGCTTTTTATATGCGTAGATTCTTGAATACACCCACATTCTTCTTGGATTTTAGTGTCGGTGTTCATTTGCAATTTGCATAATCAAGTGAACAGCAAACCCATAACAAGGTATTTTAAGTTTAGGCAGTAAAGCCTTTAATAAATGAATATTGTTGAATTTCCTAGTACTTCGTTTATTAGGATTAGTTAATTACGTAGAGGAGATTAGTTTAGTTAACATGCATGTGAGAAAGCGTGTGGCTCAATTATTGATTTGTCATCAAGGTTAAGTTTAGGCAGTAAAGCCTTAAAGTGGTCTTTGCTTGCTTCTGATGCCACCTTGACATGAGAAATTCAATCTTATTTTTCATCAACATTGATGTTAATCAAGTTCATGAAACTAAGGATATATACATATATTAGCTTGGGTATGAATTGAGGAATATGGACAAACACAGTGAATGTCAAGCAAAAGAAGGCAAGAGGAGAGAGATAGTAAGATTTTCAAATTTGGACCAGTAACTTACTTTTGTAAAGCATCTTTCTATACAACTTTTTATATTCCTTAAATAGTGATTGATATTCAAAACGCATCTTTTTAAAAACTTTGTCAACGTGATGAATTTACGATTTATCAACAAAATGGAATTTGTATATGACGCTGTGTAATGATTGAAGATGGTGAAAAATGGATAAATCAGGTGCTCATGTGTAGACTCTAGTTGAGCCTGGTTCTAATAATTGTTTAGTTTTGAAACTTAGTGCTAATCGAACGGCTGAGATTCAGAGTTTAGATGCTTAAACATGCGGATGATTAACAAGTCACTCACAATGCTGAGTTGACAACACATTAATGATATTATCGGCTAAATAATTTCAGTGAGATGTCGATAACAAAAGGAGGATGGCCTAGCGATCTCTTTCAGAAAAGTAAAATAATTAAAAGGTGTAATTGCAAACTATTGGTCCCAAAAGAGGAAAAGGAGAAAATGATGGGTTGTTTTGTCAAATACCTGTACAAGGTTATGATTAAGAAACAAGAGTAACCGCGTCTGGAGGATAGAATTAGAGCTGAAACCAAACAACGGATGAACAAATGTCGAATCTCGAGCTGCTCGCACACTTTGTCGCTCACTTTTATTACTTGTCTTCACTTTTCAACTCTAAAAGCTCAATGGCTTCGAATGGGTGACGCAGATCAAAAAATACAGATCAAACAAAAATGCAGATCAAGCAGAACAAATGCAGATCATGCAGAACAAATGCAGATTAAACCGAACAACAAGATAATTTAATAATTATTATAATTTAATACATGTTGATTTTTAATGAAAATTAAATATCCAAATTAAATATAACTATTATAAATAAGTAATAAATATAATGTTAAAAATAACAATAACTATAGTAAAATTGTCCATTATATGAAAATTCATCACAATTACAAAAATTATAGTGAGTATTCTTATTTTATTTTTATTTTTTGTATCTTTACTCGATTTTCGGTTATTTTTTACCTTTTGAACCATAGAATTAATTAGGCATGAGCATAAAAACCAAGAACCGAAAACCAAACCGGAACGAAACAAAAAAAACGAACCCGAAACCAAAGTTAAAAAATAACCGAATGATTCTTATATTTTTGTACCCGAAAAAACGAAACCGAATTAGAACCAAATAGAGAACCGAACGGGTACTTGAATATCCGAAATACAATTTCTATACCTAAATATATTAATTATATTTAGTATTAGAAATACCATATATTCTAAACATACTACTTATACACCAATATTAATTATTAATATAATATTATTAATAAAAAAATTATGTTTATTTATTTAATTTTAATTTATATGACAGTTATAAACTTTTTTGAAGGTTATATTAAAACTTTTAAAAGAATATTTTGTTTATTTATTTAATGAACTAATTAAAAATACTCCTTGAGTTTTTGAATTCTTTTAATTGATGTAAAGACAACCTGAAAATATAAAATTTGATTAGACACAAGATAATTATCATTTTTTATTTTTAATAAAAAATGTCTACTACTATAACGTAAGAATGAAAAATACTAGATTTCACTACTAAGAGAACAATTAATTTGTTAAATAAATAAAGTGCAATAATGAAAAGTATTTATAATCAATGATTAAAAAAAAAACTCAAGCCCTTATTGGTCCTCTGCATCTCGCCAGCACCATTTCCCTTAAAATCTGCAGGACAAGAAATCAAAGAACAAAACCAATCTGCATGCAGGGGAGTTTTTATTTTTTTTACTTTATTCAGTTCTGCATTTTAAACATGAATGGGTAATTAATGCAGTTCTATCTGCAAATTAAATAGTCTGCATTAAATCTGCATTTGTTCTGGATCACATTCACAGCCAATATCGGGGGATCTAATCAATGCAGAGTACTGAAAAAGTATAGCATACCCTGAACACTCTTTACTATATTTTTTTTTTTTTTTTGAATTTTAAGGAATTCAGGGTTTCCCCAAAGGCTTTCTAGGCCCAAAGGACTAATCCCCCTCCTGGCGCTGACGAGCTCCATGTAATAATGCCCCAGTGGCCCGAGAGAATTGTTTGCAGCGTGAGGCTTCGAACCCGGGCGTATTGGCACCATGGGCACCTCAACCACGAAATTCTAACCACTCGCCCAACTCAGTCGGGTTAACACTCTTTACTATACCAATACAAAAGAAATATTTAAAGAAATTTCAGTAGTTTTTGTAAAGGTAACAAGACAACCTTGTAAGAAAAGAAAACATTTAAGTTTAAAAAGTTACATCTGATCATATAAATGTTTTTTCATTTCGATGTATTTATATATATTTTCCTATCTTTGGAAACATAAATTTCAATATAAGAAAAATACATCCAGGAAAATATATCTATAAAATATATTGATTGGATCACATCACTAGTAGTTTTTCATATATTCCCAGTATAGTTTCAAAAAATTCACTTCAATTTGCTTTTGTCGGCATATGTAATTCATGTTTTATACATCATCCTGCGTGTATGTATTTTACTGTTTCTTATATCAGCATGAGAAAATAGATCTATATAAGATAAAGTATGTCAGCCAAAAAGAAAAAAATGTAAGCAGAATCTAAGGCGAATCGAAATAAAAAATCTGCATCAGTAAGTTTGTGTGTTATGTAAACGAAGCATAGCGAAGATAAGACGTACGCACTTCTGAACAACTCTACTGACGCTACACTTAGCTGCCACATAGTCTTTCATTTAACTCCTTCAACTGTTCTCTAGGCGGGCCCCATTATCATCAATGTGACATCATGCATGATAGATAATCATCATCATGACCATGCATGCATGATGATGCTGGTATCTCTCTTCATCTCTTATGTTTAGTCTTGGGAGAAAGTTTGAATACTTAATAATAAATTAAACTCTCTATCGCTCCACATCGTATGAGCATTTGCAATAGTGATAACGCATGCATAATTTTAAAATATTTTGGGGACTAAAGGCATGATTGTTATTGATTTGGTTGCTCTATAGTGATCGATAAGCTAACCAATAACCATACCGTCCAATGGTGTACCGAGACTAACGACGGTTACGTCGGACGTGAACTTGTGATAGAGATTGATGACCAGTTTTTATGTACTAGGTAGACAAATGTAACGTGATCACGACCCAGTTCTTGTTATTATTATTCACAAAAATTAGTTATATGTCGTTGTAGTCAGATTATTATTTACCTTGTTTTTCTTCTTTTAAGAGTTTTCCTTTTTAACTTTCGAATTATAAATGCAACCAATAGGCTGACTTTTCCTCATCACTTTCTTTTTTTACCTTAAACTAAACACTGCAGAAAAAAATATTATTTCGTTTATTTAATTCAGAACTAATTAATAACAACAAGAAATTAAAGCAAGATCCATATATAGTGGAGGAAAAGGATCTTTATTATGTAGTCCGTGGGACACAACTCCAATTCCATTATGACTCCGTATCTTCTTATTTTATACGACTTTTGGCAAATATAAAAACATGTTAATAAATACTATATACCAAACGTATGAATATTCATACCTAATCATGATTTGGTATCTACCAAATCTGCTCATAGCAATTCCGTATGTTCGTTATTTTATTGATCAGCAAATAAAAAGTCACATGAAAGGAGAAAACAACTTCAATATAACTTAATTTATAGACGAACGTACGTCCAAATCATATATTATAATTCTACAAAACTATCACAAACTTGGAAACACAAACAACCTAAAAGAACTTAGGATTTGATCCGTTGAAGACAAAAGAAAGGATACACAAGTTTTATTTCTGGATAATTTTTAAATCTCACATAATATCGCAGCTTGATGTGTTCTCATCGCTGAAGACATGAGAGTACTGATCATTCCCATGAGGTGGATATGGATACGGGTACGGATACGGGTTTGGATATTGGTGCGGGTGCGCTGGCATGTAGTTAACTGCCGGTGGTGGCCTTGCGTACATCATTGGTTGGAACCGCTCGTTTCCTATGGCACGTTGCTGGTTCATAACCGCTGCTAAATACTGTTGCTGTTGTTGTTGCTGCTGCATTTGCATAGGGTCTGGTCCGGCTCCTTGGAAATAACCTGGTGGTACACCACCGCCTGGACCGGTTGCCGGTAATCCTTGAACCGCCGGAATACTACCCATTGGACCACCCATACCCATTGGACCGCCCATTGGCATGCTCATGTTTTGTGGTCCTCCGCCTCCCATGGGACGGAAACCAGCTGGCAGTCCTCCAGCCATGGGTCCACCACCACCACCTCCCCCTCCGCCGCCATTACCCTTCTTTCCGGCGTTTGGACCACCGCCGTTTTTACCACCGTCTTGTGGTTGTCCACCACCGCCGTTTTTACCACCGTTCTTGCCTCCGCCCTGGTTTTGATTCCCACCGCCACCAGGAGCACCTTTTCCACCGCCGCCACCTCCGGGACCACCTTTACCACCACCGCCGCCACCGTTTCCACCGCTGGGACCACCTTTACCGCCAAGATTAGCGTTCTTCTGAGCGTTCATCATCATCTGCTGAGCGTTAGGCATCATCATGTTAGGCTTCATCTTATTAGACGGAGGAGGGAGATCACCAAACTCGTCGTCATCAAACTCGTCGTCATCGTCAGTGAACTCATCATCAAACTCGTCGTCGTCAGTGAAGTCATCATCATCATCATCCTCAGGAACATCAAACTTCACTCCTTTCTGGTTCTTGTTCGGAGGAGGAGCAGCGCCCTTGGAATCCTTCAACTGTGGAGGAAGCTTCAGATCTTGAAACCCTTTCATCTTCTGGATCTGTTGAAGCTGCTGAATCTGTTGTGGATTCAGTTGCTGTCCCATCTTCGGCGCATTACTGTTACCTCCGCCGCCTCCTCCTCCACCGCCACCGCCACCACCGTTCTTTGGAGCTTTATTGTTGTTGTTATTGTTCTTTCCACCGACACCTTTTCCATTGTCAATCTGCATCCCTTTCATCTGATTGGCCAACTGATTCTGATTGTTGTTGTTACCCTTTGGAGCTCCCCAGATTTCAGCATGTTTACCAGATTTTGCGAGCTTTTTGATGAGAACCGAAGGATCTACGCTCCCGGAGACAGTCACTTTCCCTTGTTCTGAATCAATCTTGGTCGTAAAAACACCTGAGTTTTTTTTTGTTTCAGACAAAACACAAAATGAGTTTCAAAGACTTTTGGTCAACAATCTTGACAAAATCTTAAGAAAGTCAAAAGAGATTTTTTGAGTTTGATTATTTTTTTGTTACTTACCTTCGATTTTCTGCAAGATTTTCTTGACTTTCTGCTTACATCCATCACAGTGTATGTTCACTTTAAGAACACAAGTCTACAAATAAAAATTCACAGATTCATGAGAAGATTATTTTGTTAGAAAAAAAATAATATTCAGAAGGAATCAAAGAATCGGTTAAACGAACCTGGATCTTCATGAACTCTTCTTTACTCATTTTTTCCTCAACAGTATGGTGAAAAAAAAAAAAGATTAGTGTACTGATGAAACTCAAATCTCTTTCTCTCTCTTTATTACCAGATCTGAGAAGACTCCTCTTGTACTTCCAAACTAAAATCTGGACAACATAAAAACCAAGAAAATGTTATTTTAGCACATTCAAGGACACAACAAGTGAACACATCACTGCATATACAGAAATATTCAGATTATGTGACATCTGAGGAAGATACCATACCTTTCTTTAAAACAACAAAGAAACAGAGAGGACGAGAAATGCGAGAAGAACTTGAAAGAAGGAAGAAAGTTTTAGGCTTTACAGCAAGTTGGTGAACATTAACTTCTCTGCTTCATCTTTTTCAGAGTCAGAGAGAGAGAGAGGAGCAAAGTCTGGTTCAATTTAATAGAAGAAAGAAGTGAACAATAATATATTATCTTATGTATTTTGTTACCCTAAGGCCCTAAGCTTAGACAAAAAAAAAAATACTTCACGCAATTTTTATATATTAAATAAGAGAAAATTCAGTTTTTTGTTAAATTAACTTTATGTGTAATAGTCCCTCATTATCTAAGTTGAGATGGATAAAAGAAAATGAGATGTACAGACAATAATGTTGCAGAAAGCTTTTCTCGATAATTTATAAGCTCAAATCTTAAGCAAATTGGCCATGTGTTGTATTTTCTAATTTTTTCAACTTTTATATATAAAATCGCAACTATAGGTTGGAAAACCTAAAAACGAATGACTAGGTAGAAAATTAGTTAAACTATACCAAACACAACAAATATCCGCAATTATTCTGGTAATTAGTATAAGCTGAATAAATTATAAAATATTAGTTGTAACGAAAAACAACCTTGCATAAAATTAAGTGATAAATAGAAGTCTACATTGAAAAACAAATTTGGTTATAATATAAGAATAGAAAATGGAGAGTGGGTCTGGGTTATGATGAAGGCCTCGTATTTCATAAACTATTGTAGACATAATCACGTTTTCTGACAGATCTCAATAGGTTTATCTTATTTTAAACTGTACATCTCAATTACTTTTTGATATAACATTCATTTTTCTAGCTATGATATACATATTTATTTTCGGATACTTTTCTTCGACGCATTTACTACTATCATTGCTCCTTGTTGTTGTTAAAGCCTAAACATAACATGAAACACAACTCTCTTGCCTATCTTTTCTTTCCTTTTGGCTTATGATAATACTATCTTTAAGAATTCACATTTTTCATATAGATGAGCATTTAAAGTGACCTAAAATAAAGTTGATCGTCTAATAAATATAATGATTTTTCCTTTGGAAAAAAAAGAATGGAATGGTTTTCTCGGTGAAGTATACTTGTATTTATTTGATTTTATTACTATCACGTTTTTGACTAAATCTGATCAAATAATATAAAATTTTAAGATTAGGATCTCTAACCCTTGTTTGATACGATGGTTCTTCAATTATTGATAGCAAAGAATTAAACTATAAGAAGCATAATATGCACATTCGGAAAGTTCCAAAAACATTGGGTTAAAAAAACTGGCATGGTTGAGATTAATAATTGGCCTTTGTCGTTTGAAGTTTTGCCTAATCTAAATAGCTGTTGATCACATGAGTGTCTCTGCACATGACATGGCCCTTCTTCTTCTTATTCACAAAATGACATTATATTCTCTTGAAGCTTTTGTCCGATTCTCTTCTCGTGCTACAATCTTTTCCTTTGATTCGTTTTCAGTCTCATATATTGGGAAAGTGAATTATTGTACATTTGGGACTCTAAAAGGTAATATTTCTCATCGACGTCACCCTTGATAACAGGCTACTTGATAACAATTCATTTTAGTCAACTAAAAATGGAGATAAAACGATTTACATATTTAGATTAGATATTAATACATGAAATTTATCCAAAAAAATTTACATCAAAACCCAATTGACTGTCAGTAAATATAATTATTATCTATATATATAGTTCAGATTAAACTTGCTAATAGCCTAATGCCAACATATAACAAATCGAAATGAAGACTTTTCTCATTTCAAAAGTTTGAACATTCTCTCAAAAGAATGGAACTATAATTTTTTTAATTTATTCAAAGGGACCTTTTTTTTACTTTTTAAGCATAAACTCAGTGGGAAACATTCTTTTTCCTCCGCCAGCTTTTCTCCAATGAATGTTTTAAATTTATAGCCTAATAGGCTAAAAGCAGAAAAGGTTCTTCCTCATCAGCTTCAGCTATGTTTTAATCTCTCTTCTTTTTGAGTTTATGCATAAGACCAACGTTTTTTATGTTCTCTGATAATCTTTGACTTTCTCGAGAAAAGGGTTAAATGATAACAAACAAGTGAAAGTGTATATAATCATAACCAACTCTTGTAGAATTATAGCTAAGTAACTCTACAAAACCCATTCAGTTACACACATAGTTGATTGTTGAGAGTGTGTGGAATTTATCCAAGAAGACAAAGATAGTACATGAAAGCTGTTCTAGCACAATAGCTATACATATACTAATATTTATATCTTCCACATACAAATCCTTAACACAAACAAATCTATATGCGGTATGAAGTCACACAACATTGATCCAAAATATATATTCGGACATGGAAGACTTCCAAATAAAGAAAGGAAATAAAGAAAGGAAGAAGAACCTTCTTCTTCAAGTAAAGTGTTGTTCATCACTACTGTTCACGTTGATCTCTAAGAGCTCCTCGATAGGGTGTCTACAAATGGGACATTTGTTAGACTGAAGCCTCAATTCTTTCGCACAGTCACTACACATGCACTGCAAAGACCAACATAAAGACACTATTAGACGTCAGGACAAAGCAAACTCAAAAGCACTTCTCTTGAAACTTGATTACACTGTATAAAAAAGCTTTACCAAATGTCTACAAGGCAGCACAGCTGTGTCCTTAGCCTCAGTCATGCAGATCACACATTCTTTACCCGAACCACCATCCTCTAACCCCGAGGATGCACCTTGAGTGGTCGATCCATACAACTCACGGAGTTCATACCGAACTCCTTCGATCCAAAGAATCTGCTTCACAACTTTCACTTTGAAAGATCCATCGCTGTCTTTCTCAAGAACCGCTTGCGTGACTTGCTTATGAACTGATGATTGCTCTGAGATGGGATTTGGAGAGATCACCGTCTCAGCTGATATAACAAGCGGGTACACGTCTTCTTCTAAGGGCTTTGACAAATCGTCAAGAGCGAAGAAGCTCAGGTCGGTTCCTGTCCCTGAAGGCTGTAGAAATCTCTGTCCAGGACCTTTCTGAAAAGAGAACCTTGTCGGTGGATAAACCTCTGGAAACTGCGGGATAAACGTGCAGTTTGGTTCCTCCTTTGCAAAGAAGGTGATAGTGAAACTGAACAATGAAATGAGAATACAAATGAGAAGTCTCAATATAATCTTTAAACTGATCAATACCATGTTCTAAAAATCAGACCTAACCAAAACGATTTTTCAGACGATTCCGTCTAGGCATTCAAAAAAAATTCAGTGGTGCCCGCCTAATCAATAATCTATTATGAACGTCTAACTAGTGCCTAGCGATTTTTTTAACATTGATCAATATAAATCATATAATTTCGTCCTAATTATGAATCTGTTTTTTGAACAACCATTATGACTCTAACACCTAAAAATTCAATCACATTTCATGCTAATTGTCATGGATCAACCTCTAATAAAGCCAGATCGGTGAATATATTATATACCTGCCGTGGAAAATGGCATCAAAGACGAAGGAAACTAGATGGTGGCCAGGGACTAAATCGTCTACTTCGAGTCTCACCTTATCTCTATGCACGTTGACATCGTTCCTCACCTTCTTGGCGTTCTGATTCTCCACGTAAGGAGGTGGAAGAGGCTGCATTTGCGTTTGAGGTTGAGGGGGACAGACAAATCCAGGTCTCATCGTTGGACCCCACCAATTGGGTTGAGCTGTGGTGAGATACTGAGGATGCTGAGGGTAGTAATGGTAAGGATGACCGTAGGAACAAGAGTTGATCTGTGGCGGTGGTGGTAGAGGTGGAGGGATGTGGTAAGTGGAGTAGTTGTAGTCATAATGCGGTGGAAATGGCTGCGGCGGAGGAGGAGGGTCAAGGTAATAGTAAGGCGGTGGAGGGTGGTGGTGGAGGAGGTGACGGCGGTTGCTCTGTCGTCTTCTGTTGGTGCTAAAGGAGATTCCCATTGGTGATAAGAGTCACAAGACAGAAAAGCAGAAGAGAACTGAAGAAAGAAGATTTGGAAGACAGACAGATGTGTAGTTGAAGTGTTGAAGATTTGGTCATGCTTTTTGACTTTTTTTGGTTTTTCTTTTACTTTTGTCTTTTTTTTTTTAAAACCGATGGGATGAAACATGTGTTCTGTTCGGTTTGTTTTTTAGCTTTGGTTTGATGATTGGTTTTGGTTTATGAAAGGGTAATATCATTCATTATCATCATCTTATTGTATTTTGTTAATTTTACTAACTTAATCTGTAATATTTATATCTAATTCTTAGTTTTCTTTGCCTACCAGCAATGTGTTTTGGTAGCCAAATGTTTTATTGTTGTTATATTAATAGTGTTAACATAAATAATTTTACTAACTTAATATGTAATATTGTTGATGGTTTTTCATTGTTGTTATATAGATAACTACGATGAATTTACAATTTTAGATTGTGGTGAGATTCAAATGTGCAACAATTAGTATTTTAGATTGTGGTGAGATTCAAATGTGCAACAATTAGTATTTTCACACATTGATTATGTGACTCGACAAATGACAAACTACATTAATTGTGTCTTAGTTGAATAAAGCTAATGAAGGAACCAATCTTTAGCACATTGATGTGAAGGAAGCTCTTCTGTTATTTTTTAACTGCCTCATTAATATCCCTCTTTGATTCTCAAACAAAATAGTTACTAACTCTTGAAGAAGACAAATTCGGTTCTACATGCATACTTTCTAAGAAAAGGTTTGTTATTCATCTATATTGATATTGTCTTTGTTTCTTTATCAGTGTTATATTGCCTTTGTTTCTTCATTTATTTTGTTGGCTATGCAATTTGCTTTGCTTTTATAGATATAAATATGTTAAACTTTTATGTTCTTTATCATAGTGGCAAATATTGTGGCTAAGCATTCACTATCACGAGGAAATGTAGGGCAAAGAAAATTGTTACCTAAAAGCCACCAAAAAAGCTAAGAGAGTCCAAGTAGTTGAGAAATTAGAGGATACAAACGAAGCTGGAGGGAAGAGCTCCCTAGACTGTACCTTGATTTTGTCTCAAGGCAAATCTGCTAAAACCATAACTATAAGTGGATTTGATCTATCACATACACCTCTTAGTTGTTACTTTCTCATCCCTGATGGTCCTTGAATGTTCAGATTGCAAGACTTTGTGTGGTGGGTCCCCTTCAAAGAAACTTAAAACATGTGTTCTGGCTAGTTTGGTTTTCATTTTCGGATTGTTGATTGATTTTGGTTTATAAAAGGTATAACATGTGTAGTATATATACAAATATCTAATTTTTAAGTTTATGTTTCTACCAGCAATGTGTTTTGGTAGCCAAAACTTTCACCGGACTTTCCACTGGTAATGGTGTTTCATTGTTGTTTTGTTCATTCGGTTATATAGATAACTGAAGTTACACTCTTAGATTGTGGTGAGATTCAAATATGCAACAATTAGTATTTACAGCTGTGTCGGAATACATTGTCTACGGTATCGTTGTAACCAAAGAGATGTTTCTAGGCCTGGGCAAATAAACCGAATCCGATAACCCGAACCGAATCCGATCCGATAAAAATGAATCCGAACCGATCCGAACCCGATGTAAATACCGAATGGATCTTGTTTTGTGGTATTTTGGGTTATGGGTATTATCCGAACCGAACCCGAATCTAAATGGATATCCGATAGAACCCGAAACATTTAAAACCTCGAAAAGATCTTATACCAAACATGATCTCAATTCCTAATATGTATCCAAAATACACTAAGAAATATTGAACATCTAAAATACTTATCTATTACATAAAGGTTGGTGGTTCTATTACATGAATGTTGGTGGTTCTATTGCATGAAGGTTGATGGTTGAAGTTGGCCGTTGAATCTTTAAGTATTTAGATTTAGATTTTGTTTTCGTTAAACAATGTTTCTCATTTCATGAGAACTTGGTTTTCGTTTTATGCTTTTATTTATTTGGTTTTCTTTTTATCAGTAAATATGTTTACTTTTCGTTTGATTTTGAATGATCAAGGTTGATGTTCCTTATTTTTGAATCGATTTTACTTAACTTTTGGTTACAAAATAGGTACAAATCAGATATTTTAAAATTGAAGAACCGATTTTACTCATGTTTTAGTTCTAAAATAGGTAAAAATCAGGTACTTTTAAACCGAAAAACCGATTGGGACCCGAACCCGAAAGTATATTGGGTTGTGCCGGTTCTTTGAAGATTTACTAACCCCGACCCGAACCCGATAGAACCCGAACCGGTCCCGAACCGAACTTTCATATAATCCGAATGGGGATGATTTTGATAAACCCGAAAAACCGAAATCCGAATGGATAAAACCGAAACCCGATTGGGACCCCGAATGCCCAGGCCTAGATGTTTCTATGGGAACTGATATGGATCACATTCTTAGTTTATTTTGGTTAGTACTGCTAATAATGCAACGAAGGAGCTTTCAAACAGATAAATGGTTAGGTTTTTAATTTTCTTGGCAACTTTGACTTTGTAAATTTTCCACCTAATCTCTCACTAACTATCGTGTTGATGTTACTAAAAGGTCAACTCTACAACTATAGAGAATATGTATAGATCCTATAATAGAGTTATGTTTTTCCAAGTCTTAACTTACATCTCATGCGGAAAATCTATTTTTTAGAACTTTAAATATGTAAGTCTCATCAGCCATCATGCATACAAGTTGCACTGATTCTTTGTTGAGCTTAAACCGAAAGTATAGTGCATCAAACATTTGACATCGGATAAAATATAACATGGCACGATTGAATTAATTTATTAGTGCTCTACCAAAGTGGAGAGGATCTGAAGAAGGTCATTATTTTGCCTGCCATCAAAGCACCTCATCACTGAGTTTTGTTGCCTTTCTCCAACGAGAAAACAAAAAACAACACAACGCATTATTGATATCATCGAGAAATGTGTAAAGATAAGATCTCTCTAAATATTTGTTTTTCAACAAGAAAGAAGACCAAAGACACCTAGAGGAATAGTCTTCACTATTTCATCACTATTAGGAACTTAAAAGAAACTTTCTTGAATTTTGGATTATGAACCCTTCATAGATCATTTGTGTGATTTTTTTCTAACATAGTTCAAACTTCAAAGATTTTTCATGGACCATTCGTGTGAAATATATCCGTAGCACTTATACTATTTAACTATTAACCAAGTTGTGTTAACTTGCTGTCATCTGTTTGTTAATGTTTTTCTTTCACTATATATATATTCCTCAACTACTACACAGTCCAGCTAAGTAGATCTAGTTACCACTTTTAGTAAGAAACTAATTAGTGATGACATTGTGTAATCCAATATGTCCAAGATCAACAAGAGTCAATACTGGAGATGGAGTTTCATATAGATGGATACATGCATCATGTTTCACACAATGAAATACATATTTAGTTATTATATGTGGTACTCATAATTATATAGAAGTAATCAATAATGAAAAATTTCAAAATCAACACAAAGCAGAAGCTCTGTCTCTCTTCTCAACAGAGACACAGCCTCTCTGTAAATCCTTAAAAACCCTAATCTCCGAGCAATCCCTAAGATCATCGAGACTCACGTACTGTTGCTTCACCATCTTAGACAAGTCCGTACCGGTCTCGTGAACCCATACGTACGGTAAACACGTGTCGTCGTAGTACAACCATCGACGTCCTTCCTGGTCGGGAACGTAGGCTCTGTGGAGGTTACTGTGCCTGAGCTTTTTGGAACGTCCCGGTTTGAGAGTGTGGACACGTTTAAGGATCGACCCGACTCGAATCTGAAGCTCCACGGGACGATCAGAGAGGTTCCAGAAGCGGGTGGAGGCAGTGGTGATGGAGCAAGGGAGTAAGTGGGTCCGGTCTCCACAACCGCCGTAGCATTGTCGGAGAAAGAGGAGGAGAAAGCTGAGCCTTGGGAGCTTGTCTTTGATAGACTCTATCATCTCTTTTGTGAACTTCACTTTTGTTGTTTTCATCGTATCCATTTTTCTTTTTGCTCTCTTTCTTCTCTTATGGTTCACGAGAGTGTAGATTTGGATTTTGTGGTGTGATATATATGCGTGTGCTAAATAGTAATGCAAGAGGACTACCATCATTGTGTTCAAATCTGAATTATTAGAAAAAAACATATTGTTCACTGTTGATTGTTAATAATTGAGTGGTACCAAAAAAATTTAAGTTAAACAAATGGAACTTGCGTCGAACCAAAAACTAAATTTAGTGTGACAAATCGAGCGAACTTATCTGAATTTCTTGAAATATTATTATGATAACTTTGCACTTTTGAATTTCTTTTTTCGTCTAACTCAAAATTCAACCGAACCAACAAAAAATGCTGAATTAAATTGAACGATATATTTCAGTTTGGTTATAAATTTTCTAGAATCAAAACGTCAACAACCATAATAAACATGATAGTCGAATGTCCATTCTTGTTTTAAACAATATCTAATTCTCAAGTCTTATATCCCAAATTAGTATAATTTCGACTCAAAAAAATTCGAATAACGAAAAACATTAAAATATAATTTTAATATTTGAGTTTCAGCGACGTTTATCAGAAAAAGATGCTTCTCATATCAAGCCATAAAATCTAAGAATACTTATCGCAAAGATTTGGAACCGATTAGATTCATGTGGCGAAGGAAAATGTGAAAATTGGTGTGTGGGTAGCCAATAATAAAGGACGGCGACAAATACTTCGTTGTTTCTCTTTAAAGAAAACAAGTTGATATACCTCATTTCCTCCTTATGCAAAAGAAAACAATATACATCTTTTTCTATACAACCACACACAGTCACACACCATTATGAAACAAGGAAACATTAATCTCTCTTTTGGTTTCTAATTATCTCCTTTTTATTCTAATTATAGGCTTTACAATGAGGAAGATTGTTCATCTGATCTGACCCAAATTGAAATGATTCATTCCATGCATTATTATTCTTGACCAGTCCCTAATTTTTCGGCTCATTCTTTCCCTCTTTTCCTTTTCTCGTATATAGAATATTGCCTATTTGCCTTTAACCCTGGAGAGTATTATTATATGCAAGAAATAATGATTCTATTTTGTTTTCACTCATTTTTCTATATTTTATACAAACCAACACTTACTATACCTTTGCAGTTTATACTACACATAAACAATGAAGTTAACATTAGTGACACTATCATTTCCCTGATGATCAATATCGGAAGGAGCATCTGTTCCAAACATTCACTAATGCAAGCATTGGCTGCGACTAATGACTATACCAAACTTTTTTTGATATTTTTGGGAGTAATTTAAAGAAAGCAGTTAATGGATAGAGACATTGTAAATAGATTACCATTATATGTGACCAAAGATAAACTAAGCATTGATCTTCTTAGTTAGCAAGTAAAACTAAGCTTGATCAAATCCGAAAAAGATCAAATCGATTCGATGCAACTGACTGAAACAGTGTGATCCTCCAATTTAACAGAACAATTAAAGTTTTTCCGATCCTTCATTTGAATTCTTTTATCAACCTACTGACTGATTGTCACTTGGAAAGCTCTAAATCCTCAATGTCGATTCCTAGAAGTTCGTACTTCCAAGTCCAATACATGTATAAAAAAACAAGAACAGACTGATGAAAGACAGACAAGCTACTTCCAATTTCAAAGCCAGTTTAAAGATGTACAATGTTCAACACTAGTTGTTGGAAAGCTCTAAATAAAATTTTGAAATTTTTATTACCACAAAAAATGATTTACCAAACATTTGTTGTTCCAATCTCTCTCGCTATTCATACATTATACAATACAAACTCAAAGCTTTAGTTGAGTTATTCCAAATAAATTTGATCTATACTCCAAAAGAATATGAAAAAGTTTACAGATAAATAAAGAATCCGTGACTCCTAACCCAAACTTCCATCATCACTACTATCTCACACACAATGCATTCAGCAACACGTGAATAAGCATCACATCCACAAAGTACTGATGCCCAATCTCCCCATCCCTCCACCGCATTTTCGCAGGAGTTCTCCCATAATGAACTCCATCGTTACACCGGTTATCATAATGCCACGGATACGTCATATCAAAGTTATCCACCACGCTTGTGACCAACCCCGCATCCCTCATCTTCTCCAAAAACACACCGTTAAATGCCTCCATTTTGCTCGGATTAAACGCCAGCAATCTAGCGTAACCACCCGTCGCGATCGTGTTCCTGAAAATAACCTCAGGCGGCTTCAGTCCCCTGCTTTTGACCCCGTCGAACACTTCTCTCCAGAACGCAGCTGCAGTCTCAGCACCTTTCTCAAAGGCTCTAATGCTATGCCAGTGAATCCCATCGTGCAGACCAGAGTTCACGAACATAGCGTCCGGAACACGGTCTTCTTCCGAGAAGTACTTCTTGAGCAACTCTCTAAAGTCTCGGTCTTTGAGCGAGTCGAGGCCTTGATAGTTCTGCGTCTCGTTCCAATGACCGTTGAAGATACTCGTGATCCTAACCGTCTCGGACGAGTTCTTCGGGTTGGAGAACTTCATGTCAAACCTCCTCGGTACAGCGGGAATCTCCGGATGACCCAAAACAATGTTCAACATGTTTCTAATCGAGTCCACATGATTCGAATCCCCCCAGAAGAAGAGCCACTTGTTCTTCAAGCAGCCCCAAGCCGTCTCCCCGGAGAACAGCTTGAAAGAGCAATGGGTGGAGTAAACCCACCCATTGCTCTCTATACCTCCAACCGCCCCCTCGCACCACGGTTTCCGACAAGGGAAACCCGCGGGGAGACAGCGGTAACGCCCGTCGTTGCTGATCTGGCAGTTATCGTTCTTCCCAAGCCTTATCCAACGCCCCGACCAAGCATCCCTAGTGAAGTCCGATCTTTTACAAGATCGGAGCTCCGGGAGAGAAACGTCAGGCTTCTTGACGAAACGTAACCGTACGTTTCGAAGCTTCTTGTCGAAGCCTAGACGCGCGGTGCTGAACTTGAGTCCTTCGTAATGGCGGAAGAGTAGAATGACCGTGAGGTTGAACTCTCCGGCGAACTCGGGATGAACCTGCAGCGACATGGAGTAAGTTCCGTTGCCGAAGTCTTTCACCGGCGGCCTCGATTTCCAATTCTCCCCGGATAAGTCAGTCTCGAAGTAGTCCCCGCCGATGCAGACGGCGGCTTTGGACTCGTCCAAGGCTTGGAATGTGAACACGTGGATCTCTCCGGCGGTTAGAACCACCGGATCAACCCCGTCGACGCCGGGGAGGGAGATCTCCACGGTCTTCGCCTCCCTGCACGGCGCTCCTCCCGGAGCCAGCCAGTTTCTCATCAGATTCGCCGTGAAATTCTTCTCCGGCTCGGCGGTTATCCACCGGAGTTGGACGCGTGTCGAGTTTGTAGTGAGATTCGCCGTGAAATTCTTCTCCGGTTCGGCGGTTATCCACCGGGGTTGCTGGACACGTGTCGAGTTTGTAGTGAGATTCGTCTTCTTCACGTTCAGAACCGTCGTGAGGTTTTGTCGGTGAGGTTTGTCGGAATCTAGAAGATGAGGTTTTAATGACGGCGAAGGGGAAGGAGAGGGAGAAGTGCTGACTCGAAGGGAGTATGCGTTGAGTCTCCACGGCTGCACGAAGGTTTGGATAGAGCAACCGTCGATGCTCCAGACGACTAACATGAGGAAGAAGACGAGCGTTGTGAGAGCGCCGAGACGCCATCGAAGGAGAGGACTCGGCCGTAGTGTCAGTAACTGGCTTTGAACCGGAGATAGAATCGCTCCTTTCTCCGGCATCTGGAAAAGATCCGACCAAAAACAAAACAATTTAAGTAAGATAATAAATCTGAGAGAAAAAAAAAAATTCCGACCAAACTAGAAATCAGTTCAACGACAAAGGTTAGTTCCAATGTGAGTTAGTAAAGCTTACGCTTTTAGATTCTCTATGACTAGAAAACATTAAAAGTCAAAAAGAAGAATAAGATTAAACTAAAAACATTAAAAACTTACTCTAAATGCTTCAATGATGGCTACTTTCTCTTCCCAACTCGTAGAAGATGATGATGAAGAATGATTCACGCAATCCACAAAAGAACAAGAACTGGGTCACCTAGATTCACCAAGAACTGCAAATACTCCCAGTAGAGCTTTTAAATCCTCTTTAAAAGTGGTAAATTCTCATCTAAACATATCAGATATATCATATAAAAATTAAATGAGGAATAAATCAGGGAAATTGAATATTGGACAGCTAAAATCTTGATCTCCAGGAAAATTTAGGACATGACAAGTGCAGCCAAAAAAGCGTTTTAATGGAGGTGGAGAGGGGAGAAAAAGACAATCTTTATGTCTGGGCGATTATATCCTTGCTGTTCCAGTGGATTTACCATGACCACGGGCCGATGAACGCGCTAGATAATGGACCAGCGAGGCAGCGACATGTGGACAACCAAGCGTTTTCAGTAGTCGCGTCGGTGTGGTGTTGGGGATGTTTTTGTCATTTCATGTTGATATTTAATTTGTGATGTATGGTGGTGATTGGCGTCACATGCATATGTTTTGTATTGTCATTGGCCGCACCGCCGCTCCAATTTATCTGCAGGAGGTAACTAGGGGTGTTCAATCCGGATATCGGTTCGGTTTCGGTTCGGTTTTTTTCGGTTTTCGGTATTTCGGTTAGTAAAATATAACTACCATTCTAAATCTATATTTATTTCGGTTCGGTTCGGTTTATATACTGTCGGTTTTCGGTTTATTCGGTTTTATACCAAAAAACATAATTATTTTGTTTGAGATCATATTATATGAATTTTAGAGTCATATTGTCAATACAGTCATTTATTAAAAATATATTACATGTTCAAATAAATGAACAAAAAAGTAAAAATGCCTCTACCATCAAATAAAATAATCAAATCTATAACTAAAATCAAAGCTTAAAATTTTGAAAATAAAAATATGAAACAAAATAGAAACATGAAAGAAAAGTTTTTTCACTCTTCCATATTTAGTGTTCATTAAAGTTGTACTTTTTCAATTGAAAATTTTCCATTAATTTTTGTCTATCAAATTTATAATCTTCATATTAATTTAGTGAAGACTAAAATAAATAAAAAAGATCAAAAAAGACTTAGAAAATAAGATGTATGAATTGCGATGTATTGTTATTTAGTTATAGTTCAAACGTTTTACAAATTAAAGTTTTTTATTACTATAAAATTATGGTAATAGTTATTAACACAAATTTAACTTATGTAACAAATATATTTTCATGTATTGTTATAAAATAGATACATATTTACATGTTTTTACTTTTAATCGGTTTTGTTCGGTTTATTCGGTTTAATCGGTTATATACCAAACCATATCCAAATCCTACGGTTTTTATAAAATTATATCCATTCGGTTTATATGGTATATACCAAAACCAAACCATATTGTCTATTTCGGTTCGGTTCGGTTCGGTACGGTTCGGTTTTACCATATTGAACAGCCCTAGAGGTAACTAATAATAAAATGCTATACAAAATTATTTGGAATAATAGTAGAATTGTTTTGTTTTAGAAATTGGATCATAGAATAAATAAGAGGAGATTGGGTAAATCAATTACTTCCAAAAAGGAAATAAAATAAAACAGTAATTATCTAATGATAAAATCCTATTAAGATACTTCGGCTAAAAAGATGAATCAAGAGTATAATTATCTGAAGGGTTGAAAAAATAATTGGTGATCTACTATTACCTAAGTGCATCTCCAATCCTACAATTTAGAATAAAAATACTTTAATGTTACTTTACTTTTCATTCTATAATAGAGTAAAAATTAGTTTACTCAATATATAAAAAGTAAGTTGTTTTTTTTTGGTCAAATTGTTTTTTGTTTTTTTTCATCACATTATTTTTTATTGTAAAATAGAATACCATTGAAGTATATCATAACTCTATTATAGAATTATTCTATTTTATAATAAAAAAATAGGGTGAACCATTGGAGATTGTCTAAATGTTAGATAGGGTAATATATCTTAGATTATTGGTCTATTTTTCAATATCACTTTAGCTTAGTGAAATGTATTTTGTCTAGGGTTTATTTTCTGAGATTGATTCTTGATAATTTTCTTACTCAAGGTTGGTTTACATAGACTTTTGTTTTTGTCTTTCTCAATTCCCTGTAAGAAAACTTGTAGCCGTATATAAAACAATGTGTAAGGAAGAATAAACGGATTTGCATGGCGTCTTGGTCTTGAGCTAAGAAGTCAGCCCAAGAGAACAAAATCATTCACAACCTTGAGAATGTGTTAGCACATTCAAGAGTAAACATTCAAGAGTAATTTCACATGTATTCTAAAAACATTCAGTATGTGGGTTATTGCAAAGAAAATTTACTCACATGATAGTAAAATTGACAGTGGTTATCAAATTCAAAACATAATAATATGGGAAACCATACAGAAAAAAGGCAGTATCATTGAATAAGCTTATCACTGAATAAACCAAATCTGAGAAAAAAAATTTATTCACAGGTTTACTGCCCTTAACTAGTGTTTGTTTGTTGGGATTAAGCTATATGAATCTGAGAAACTCATTCAATAAAGACCATTGTTGTCTTTTTCGTTTGGTATCATGTTTTGAAATAAAGCTTGAGGAAACCTAAAATATAGAAAGACTTTATAAACGAGTGCAGATCTCCAATGTGGACAGTAATAATATACATCTTTTCTTACAAGAGTAAAATCAAAACATAGGTTCGATTCACTAAGAATCTTTTGAGTTCTCTTAAATAAAACACAAGAACTCCATAGATAATATCCCTAACCCTAATCTTGCTGGAGAAGAAAAGGGTGGTTGAGAAGCTGTGAAGCTGTCCATCTCTCGCTAGGTTTCTTGCGTAAACAACAATCAACAAAACTCTTCAACTCTTCAGAGCATTCCTCGGGAGCTTTCGGTGATTCTCCTAAGCACACAGCGCACATAAGCGTTGCCCAATCTGGTTTATCTTCATGCGCAAGCAGAGGGAAGTGACCCACCAAGATCTCCAGCATGGTAAGACCAAAACTCCAAATATCTCCAGCGTAAACGTTTGATTTGTCTTCCTCCGAAACATCAGCAGCTTCACTGTCGAATCTCTCGGGGCTCATGTAAGCGCACGTGCCGGTGAACGTGTTGCTTTTGTCTAACGACTTGACCATGATCTTGCTCACTCCAAAGTCTGCGATCTTGACCTCTTCTCTCGAGTTACGTAGCAGATTCGCTGGCTTGATGTCTCTATGAACGATCTTGAGCCCATGCAAGTAACTTAACCCTTTCAAAACTTGACGTGCGATCAAAGCTAGCTGATCCTCTTTGACGACGTTGCCGCGTAGAGACTCTAACGTACCAAGGTCCATGTACTCCATCAGAATAGATACTTCTCCGGAAGGTTTCTCGTAGATGTCGTGACACTTTACGACGTAAGGAGAGTCGACAAGGCGGAGGATCTCTGTCTCGCGGAGGAGTTGGTGTCGGGAAGTAGAATCCATGTCTTCTTTGACCTTCTTCAACGCGTAGGTCGCTGAGGTTGTCTTGTGGCTGACTTTGTAGACGGTTCCACCGCTTCCGAAGCCTAGAACGTTGACTCTCTCCAAATCAGAAGCAGAGATGGTGTTGCTTGTGGAGGAAGTAACTGTTGTTGAGGCTGTTGCGATGGGGATGAAGCAAGGGAGGGAAGTGGAAGGAGCTTGTGGAAGAGAAAGCTTGAGATTCATGAATCGATTGTTTCTAATCAAAGCCATCGTGTTTCTTGTTGTTTAAGGATTGATCTTCTAGAGGCTAGGGCTTTTTAGAGAGTGGAGGCTATGTACCTGAGAGTGGCTCTTGACTAATTATATATAAACAAAATATGTTTCCTTATTTTCTTAGTGATATTGTTATCTAGTTTAGATTTTTTTCAGTATTATCCTTACATAATAATCGTTTTGATATAACGGAACATAGAATCAGATTTTTATTACATTTTCCTAGATTCAGGTTAGATTTAGAATTCAGTTTATTTTAAACAATATTTTTTACCCAAAATATTAGGATTCTCGAAAATCTAAGAAAAACACGAAAAAATGTCAAGGTAAAAAGCTTTAAATAAAAAAAATGTCAAGTTTGTTGAGTTTTGTTTTCATATAATATAACTATAAAGATATAGATGATGTATTTCCTAACAATTTAAAGCTCTAGTATTACCAGCGGACAATTTTTTGTCATCGGACAAATGTTTTTTTTTTGGCATAAAAAAATATTGTTTGTAATTAAGTATGAATTCTTAATGAAGTTCTTAAAATATTATTCATTAGATTAATTTATAAATGCAAAAAGTGATAAATAGAATGAAACACGATTATTTCAAAGAATACTCATGCAAAAGTAAATAAATGAATATATTTCATAATTATCGCATTTTTTTTTTACAAATATGTAATAGTTCATTTGATCCAGAGAGTTTCCGAGGAGGAAGATGTGATACTTATGGTTGATCTTCCTTGAGAAATGTTAAAGCCAACTCAGCCAACCAATGAACCGTTCTGCTATGTCGGCTCACACCAACCGTGCCCGAGAAAACATCAAAGTTCTCAAGCTCAGCCGTAGTTTCAAGAACTTTCTCCAGCTCTCTCTCCATACCTAAATCTCTAAACATCACAACGTTCTCCACGTCATCTTCCATCATCCATATCGCCAGCTCAATCACAAACCTCCTAATTCTTGGAACCTTAATCGCTGGCTTGTCATGTTTCTTCAGGATAGCAACCAGCGAGTTCGCCAGTTCTTGCTTCTTGATCCCTGAATCTGTCAGTGCAACGTGTGCTTCTTCTGAACTCATGAACTTGAACACTTGTGTTGCTAACCCTAGCATCACTTCTTGTAGTTTGTTGTCTCCTGATGTTATTGATTTCAACACCTGCAAGAAAATAAAAACCTTTTTGTGAGATTTTAGCGTGATATAACCTATTGAAAAATGCATTTTAATAGCACCAAATCAAAAAAAAATTTCAAAAATTAGCATGCAAAAAAGAAAATTCCCAAAATAACATTTACTAAAAAATCATAAATAAATATATTTATATCTATTTGGATTTAAAGTTTAATGATTAAAGTTTAGGGTAGTATTAAAGTGTAAAAGTTAGGAAATGAGGTAATTTTGTGTGTTTATTGATAATAAATGTTATTGAAAAACAAATCTCTTAATTTCCGTGACAAAAACATAAAAAAAATTGTTTATGAAACTTGCTCGAATATATTATTCACACTTTGGGCACATACTCACCGTGGGAGCTGCTGCTTTAATGAACATCAGGTCTATAAAGCATTCATGTCCTGAGTACATGCACAAGTTTCTCAACACTCTCGCAGCATTGACACGGACCAAAGGAACCTCAAGTGCATCCACAAGTCTTACCAACACTCCAAGCTTTAAAATGTGGACGCAGTTGCTTCTACTTTCCAAAGCAAGCATAGCTATAGCTTCCCCTGCAGCGATTCTAACCCGGCTCTCATTCACATCCCCATGTGCCTTGCTTTTCAAGAAAATGTTGAAGAGCTCTTTCAAGACACCTCCAGTCACACCAATTCTCTCCCTTGCCTCTGTCTCAAGGGCCAGGAAGCTCAGAATCTCAGTCCCAAGCTTCTGTAGTTTAGGGTATCTCACTCCATGACGCAGTACATCTCTCAAGTTACTGACTGTGAAAACGATCTCCGAGATTTCTTTCCTAAGACACCTCCCAGTGTTCCCACTCATGCTTACCAACATTTTCACTAGCTGCAAGGACCGTTTCACTGTCAAGACTCGTGAGAGAACCATCTCTGCGTTCTCATCCTTCAAGAGTGTTGCATCCGTGTGCATGAAGTCAATAATCTTTGGAAGAAGTCCTCTCGTGTTGCCGATTTTTCCACAGTTATCATGATCTCTGGATAACTTCTTTAGAATCAAGAGGCCTAAGTTGTTGAACCTACAGTAATCGTACTGTAGATGATGGTCGTGGAAGATTTTCCTCTCTCCAATCTCATCAGGAGCTTCACCTAAAGATCTTGTCTTCTGTAATAGTGATGATATCGATTCCATGGCACCAGAGATCCCGGCTACTCTTAGAGAGTTCTGTTTCTTGCCAGCGAGTTTTGATAGTATCTCAGCTGCTGATCTCCTAATTTCTTCTTCTTGCATGTCTTTCCAGTTCAGCATCTCCACCAACCTAGACAAGAAAACTCAAACTTAACAATATGAACATGATTCTAGTAGACCCGAGCATTTCGGGTATCGGCTTCGGTTTATTTTGGTTTTTGATTTTTTTTGTTGAGAGATATAAGATCCGTTTAGGTATTAAGAAAATTTGGTTCAATTATTTCAGTTTTCAGCTCGGTTTGGGTAACTGTCTAATACCCAAAATAATTTCATGTCCACTTTGATTCCAGTTTTTCGGTAAATTTAGATTTAAAAATTAGTTAATTTTGGGTTTTCTAGTTAAAAGATTTTTGAATTTTTGGATAAAAATATGGAATAGTTTTAAACATTTTGGATTATCCGATTTATAGTAATCCAGTTTATAAATAGTATTTTTAAAATATTTAATTATTTTAAATATAAATATAATTAATATTTATAAATATATAAACTATATGATAGAAATTCAGGTAATTATTCGGTTCTCGGTTCGGTTGCGATTCTCTTTTGTTTTTTCAAGTTTTAGAGATATAGGATCCGTTCGAATATCCAAATCCGAACCGAGCTCTATTTCCGGTTTGATTCTTCGGTTCTAGAGCCTAATTTTAATTATGTAACACAATACATATAATCTTAACATGGTTCAGGTCTAACCTTTCAATGACAGGCAAGTTGATTCCAATCTTCTCAAGGGTATCCTCTGCGAACCGCTCATTCACCGCAAACTGTCTGAGAATTCTTGCACCTATAAGCTGTTCATCTGGGCAACTAGACCCCAACAGTTCCATAGCAAAGCTGACCATATCCATCTTAACCCCATCAAAGATGCTCCCATTCACAGACTTTGAGTAAGCATCGTAGAAGAATCTCTTTATAGAGACCAACCCAGTAACACCAAAGCCACAATCTTTAGTCACATTCTCAAGCAAATTACACACACTGACCTGCCACTCCCAGTAAGCTTTCTCTGCAAGAAACAGCAAAGCCTCGGCTAGGGCTAGCGAGTAGAAGATGCTAAGAGCGGCTTTTCTGTTCCTCTTGTCCAGCTCTCCGTCGTGAACATCTCCGTAGTTGTGTCTGACGAGCTTGTATGAAGAGAGAGCCACGCAGGCGGTTGCTGAGAGGAGCTGGAGCCAGTAGAGAAGACGGCTCACATAGGTTGAAATGTAGAGCCATTTCGCGTAGGGAAGCAGAGGAACATCTGAGTTTTTCCATGTCCGAGGGGTTTCTTGACTTAATCTGCTTTCGAGGATTGGCTTCAAGACTCCTCCACTGCAGAGAAAACAAAAATCTTCAACGATGTATTTATGAACCAGAATTTTTTTGCATCATAGATCAATATGGTTTCAATTAAAAATAAAAATAGAGTTAATCTAATTTTTTTGTTAGTTATATTAGGTAACTAAAATTTTCAAATATAATTAAATTTAGTTATTAAAATTTCAATTAAATAATTATGAAATAAAATTTAAATATAAACCATATACAAATAAAATATAAAATGAATTTTGAATTCTAATAAAAATATTTTTCATCATGAATTATAATTTTTTTTAAAAAATAAAGATAATACAAAACTATTAAAGTTTTTATTTGTTATAATTACATAATTTAAAACATAAAAAGGATTAACAAAATTTATTTTTGATAGCAAAATTACAATTAAACCTGATTTCAGTCCATCCAACTAACTCTATGTGTGAAACACTGATCTTGACTTAAACCAAATGTTAAACCGTAAATTGGAGTCGGTTCAAAACCGGTTAACCAACGAACCTGATTCGTTTTAATTTTCTGAGAAGCGAAACAGAGCTTGCTTGTAACGCACGGAAGCTACTGATTCCAACGCCTGCGACAGTCCACGTGGCCTGATGCTGCCACTCGAGCTCGTGGCTTCTGCTGAAGATGCGAGTGCCTTCGATGAGGAGGATGACGGTGATGAACCAGAAATCGGATTTCTCGAGGGTGATGGCGAAGCCGCCGAGAAGAACCACCGTGGCCCAGATGAAACCTAGTGTTCCGAGACAGGTAGCGACTTTCTCGATGATCGCAAGGCGGAGAGCGAATAGTGTGAGCTTTTGCTCAGGCGGGGATGATGATCTGTGGAACGCGATCGCGGAAGAAGCAGGAGTAGCGTCTGCGGTTTCGCCGCTGTCTCCTTTCTCGACGCTGTTTCTGAAATCCAATACGGTGTCGCTTGAGCCTCGCGCTTCCTCCAGCTTCTGGAGATCCAATACCTGTTTATTTACAGAGTGTTTAGGTTTTAAAACTTTTCTTTCACGTTAATTATAAAAGTATTTTTGAGAAAGGGACTTCTACTAAAATTAATTATGAAAGTTTTCTTTTAACTACGTAGAATACGTAGAAACATGCACATGTGTGACATGTCAACGATTGAATTATCCCATAACTTAATACGACTTAAAAATGGTTTATATTAAAAAAAATAGTCGTAGTTTGCTGCATTTCTGAATTATATTGAGCCTTTATTCTAACATATGTGAAATTCTAATTTCTTTTACAAATTCCACCATATTTATTAAGTGCTAATATATAAGGGAAACCAAGTTATGTTCTCTCAAATATACAAAGAGATCAAATCTACATAAAAATCAATATTTTAAAGGTAAACGGTAGAAGGAGAAGACTTTTATTTGTAATATTAAGAAAATATAAACCTGCAAATGGATGCTCCGATCATCGTCTCCAAATTTCTCGGAACCCATTAAACCTTGCGATAAGATTCCTGTCCGTTTGACTGTTTTTTCTATATCTTTTTATTATATGATTAGTTGATAATGGATACAAATGAGAAAATTCAGGACTATATATATTGCACATGCTTGTGTGTAACAAAGATTAGGACGGAGAAAGGCAAAGAGTGGAGAGGAAGGCAATTTTTGAAAAGGAAGAGTACAAGAAAGTGTAACTTAGGATTGCTGTTTATTTGTCTGTCAATTCCTTTGATAAGTTAATGAGAAAAATGTTTCTAAGCTCTGTTCCAATCATTATATGAAGAAGATATTCTTTATTTTCTTCCATTGAAAAACGTCAAGTAACTTTACGAGTATGTTGCTTGACTTATATCTATCATTAAAGCCGCCTCTAAGCCTTTTATGTTGCCTTGTGTCACATACAAACCAATCATTAACTCGTTATTGTCCTTAACAAGCAATAAAAACTGATTAACATATCCACCACTAGAGAACTATGTTATCATCTTTATATAAATATATATCAGGTAGCTAGTAAGCGACTAAATATTTCTTAGTTTGAAGAATGTTCGGTAAAACTGCATGTTGCTAATTAATTTCTGTGTAATGGGTCTCTTTCTGAGACTTTCGATTTGGATCAAACTGTATAATCTATTTAGGAGAGGAGGTTTCTGATCATATGCATCTCATAATTAAAAGGTAAAGATGAACTGTAGCCTCCAATCAATGTAATAAAATTGGATATTTAATATTTTATGTTCAGATAAATCACGAATAATTGGAAATTTAAAGAGTTGACGTACGCAACTAGAATAGTGTTACTATTAACTAATCATAACCAAATTATTAATTGTTAAGTACTTTGATGATGGTTTATGGCGGTGACTTGGCAAGTCCAAGTTCCAGCACAACTCTTGCTGTGTCAAACTCAAAGGCTTTTAAATTGGGGCATCATCCTTACCATACTAAGTTATGAACATCCTCAACCTTTGTTCTATGAGAAAATTTGTCAGAGTACAATAAAACAAGTTCCGAAATTGATACTACTATTCAAGGTTAAATCAATACTAATTGATACTCTCAACAATGCTCAAGAACATTTAAGTAACATGATTAACAAAATTGTGAGGATGATAATGACATAATCTATCCATCTTGCAACTTCGTGCACTGATTCTTGCAGACTTGGGAGGAAACCACATAGAACCTCTATTTGTCTCCCTGGAAGAGAAAGAATGTTCAGAAACAGTTTGATATAAGAAGACTAGTTATAACAAAAAAGAAAAAGAAAAGAGAAGAAAATAACATGAAAGCAAAGGCTCCTATAAGTTCCTGTCATAGCCAAAACAAAAAGACACATTTGAATATCTCTAGGTGTAGTGAGAATTTTCTTAAAAGAACATATATACCTGGCTGAGGAACACAATGCCGGCTTTGTTGGAGCATAAGACACGAAGACCCAGTTTTAACTCCATTGATGAGATTCTCTGAATTTAGATTAGTGTAATTTTCAAGAGAGATGGCAATCTCGGAAAATGACAAGCCATGGCAGGAAAAACCTCGTTCAAAGCGAGCCTATACAGCCAATCTCACTTTCATACATGTAAACCACAAGTTCAGATTAAGAAAGGACAACAAGGCAGATAGATTTAAATTTTGATGTGCCAGTGTACATAGCTAAGTCCAATATCAAAAGTAAAACAATTTGTAGCTATAGTCGGAAAGTGTAATTAGTGGAAAACCAAATAACAGTGTGGCAAGTAGACAACAGTTTCAAAAACATAATCTAGAACAATCATTGCTCCATTACCACTGAAACAATAGCAGAGATGGTATGTATCTAGATAAGATGAAAACTGTGGTACACAACTAAAAATATTCATTCCAAGAACTGAAAAAGTTATACCAAAAACACCAAAGCAGTTGAAAGACCACATGGTGGACAAGACAAGAACTTAAGAGCTAGAACCAGTTACAAAATCCTAAAACAATTCCATAATCTTGGCATCCTCAACATGGTTCAGTATTACGTGAGCTCTAGGTTCCTTCTCAAACGCTCCAATTCCCTGGATATCAACTCTTGATATATCTTTGCTGACGAAATTGTAGTAGTAAAGGTAGGATGGAAAGCGAGGTGACAAAACTAATTCATTTGTAGCAGTAACTCCAACAACGTCTAAGTACTTCCCTGCAGCTCCGTCCTTCCACATAGGAGGTAGATTGAAAATACGTATGGCCCATTCATGCTTTTTAGGGTCTTTTAGAATCAAAATCTCTAAACTTAAACTTTCTTCACTATCAAAGATTCTGGACCTTACTGAAGCCAATTTACCTTGGAAGTTTATCAGCTTTTCCATCTTTAAATTTCTTTCCGGGGGTGGTTTAACAAAGCTGTACTTCTCAGATCTGAAATCAAAGAAAATCAGCATTTGAACAGAATCGGAAATCGCAGTGTAATACAAAACCCCATTGATGCATACAAGATCCGATCATGTCTTATGCAGAAAAGTCCATTGACAATACTAGATATTTGAGTGCAGTGGCCTTCAACACGGAAACTCAAATGATGATCGGCGGCTACAAGAGGCGCATTCTCACGAGACTGAGGTGAGAAGAAGAAGACCAACTTACCGCGGAATATTTGGAAGGCGATCAATAGCTGCGGGCGAGCCAGCGATCTTGTGAAGAACAAGTCCGTGAAGTCTTGACTGCGAAGGATTGAAGCCCACCGCTTCGATACACAACGACATCTCGCTATAGACTGTAGTGGAAACCTCGAAAATATCTCTGTGACTACTTCGATCGGGATCTCCGACCAGGATATTGTACAATACAGGATTCCTCGTCAGCATTAAGTAGTCGTGGGCTGTGCCGAGTGATGGTTTGAGGAACTTCCTCCGAGAGGTTGCGCCGCCGTGATTTCATGGGGGGAGAGAGACACTTGGCTTTTTCAATCGTAAGGATTTTTTTAAAATAGTTTGGGTTTGAAAATGCTCACAGTTAAGCGGGGGAATGTTTATTTAAGATGGTTTAATGTTTATTTAAGATGGTTTTGGAAAGTGGCAAAGCTTCACGACGAACCAGGACCTCGTTTTTCTTGCATGAAAGACACGTGTTAGCCAGTGCCGTCCCTAATAGTTGTGAGGCTTATAAAAGCAAATTAAATGTATATGGCCTTATGGTTCTTTTACCTAATTAATTTCATTTATGAGTTATATATTATAGTAACCTAAATACGCAAACACATTAACTAATCATATATTTTCAGTATTTAGTAAAAGAATTAACCAGTGTTCCACAAAAAAAAGTGAAAGAATTAACCTATTTTAACAGTTTTTTTCTCAAGTATTTTAAGTTAATATTTAAAAGGAAATTGCATTCACTATACACAACAAAAACCAAAATTCATTAACTAACTAAAAACACTCACTCTCTCCTACTTTTTCTTCCTATCTCTCTTTACTCTCTCTCTAAAAATCTAATTTCCCTTATTTTTTTGGTTATTTAGCAAATAAGCCCATATTTAAAAGACACTATACTACGTACTACTACTACATGGGTTTTCATTGCAAGTATGGTTTTTAATAAATAACAAAAAATATTTTAACAAATTATCTTAAAAGACGCTATACTACTACTATATGGGTTTTCATTGCAAGATTATGGTTTTTAATAATAACAAAAATATTTTAACAAATCATCCTAAAAGTATGTAAAACATTGTGAAAAGTTATAAAGTGGTAAAATAAAAAGGTTCAAATAACCAATTTCATCAATAATGTCATATTATTTTTTTGTAACTAATAATGTCATATTATTGCAGAAAATATAATGATTAATAAAAGAAGACAACTAATAACTAATAAACTCAACCGAAAAGGAAATAATTAATAGATTATTAGAATTTTAAAAACATAACATAGAGCATTGACCTTGCTAGTATTAACTGAACTGTTCCATACAATACAAGTTAAATTTACTAACACAACGCTCACAAGTCACAACTATATTCTTAAATGTGGCCTCTAAATTACTAAAAAAAGTTGTGGCTTGAAGGCTTGAAGCACATTCTTTACGTGCATTAAAGGTGGAACGGGCATGGTGTTAACTATGTGTCTCGGGAAGATTAATAAAAGAAGACAACTAATAACTAATAAACTCAACTGAAAAATAAATAATTAATAGATTATTAGAATTTTAAAAACATAACATAGAGCATTGACCATGATATTAACTGAACTGTTCGATACAATACAAGTGAAATTTACTAACACTACGCTCACAACTATATTTTTAAATTACTAAAAAAAAATTGTGTCTCGGGAAGCTTAACGCGTGGAGAAAAGTACAAGACACACTGCTTCTTATTTGGGCTTCACTGTAATCTAGTTAATGTATATTTAACTCTTATGGGCCTTGCTGAATTTTATAATTTCCGATACCAATTGTAATTAAGCTCTTTGGGCTTTAACCATCAATCAGAAAATTGGCCGACAAAAAAAGAAGATGGTTTTGGAAATATCTGGAAGATGTGTAATCCTGAGAAAGTGTATTATGAATTTCATGTTAAGTTCGAACCTCTCGAGTCACAAATGTTGCTTGACATGCTTATAATGCGGCCCCCAATCATTGTAACCAGGGGCGGATCTATATGGACAGAAGTGGGGTCAGCTGACCGGAAGAAGGCAACCGGTTACTATTAGACTACAGTAAGTTTAAGTAAGAGAGGCTCAGACGACGTGCCGTGTTTAAGTTCTCAAAGCCCTAAATGACAAGTAGTTTTCGTTTGTCCTCCAAATAGGCCCATTAAAATCCAAACCCAAAGAGAGTGATGCTTGTAGTAGCCCATTAAACATGCGAATGTTGACACGTGTCATATTTAGATTTATAATGCACTTTTCCACGGCGTACATTAGCAAGATTTATAATGTGGGCAGTGACTTGGCAAGTCCAGATTCCAGTACAGCAAGCAAAAGGCTTTTAAATTGGGTCATACCTAAGCTATATTGAACCTTGAAGTTGAAGATATCAAGTATACAAATTAACATGTCCCCATATTCTTGGAACTCAGCCTGCCATCTTGTAAAGTTAAGGCTCAATCAAATACTACTATTCTCCACAATGCTCAAGAACATTTAAGTAACAGGATGTAACCAAATTGTGAGAATGATGATAACATAATCTATCCATGTAAAATGTAAAGATATGATATATTAATCAACAAACAAAACAAAAAAAAAAACACAATCCTTGTAAACTTTTTGTTCTGTGATGAAATCAAATCTGAAGTCAGCGAGCAATACGCCACAAAGCAATGGATACCTGCAATAAACCATCATGAAAAAACATTAAAACACTACATAAAAAACATGTGTTAATCTTGTCGCAATTCCGACACACTTAAACAACGCACACACCATCAAATTCTGACAACCCTCTGGTGAACTCTAGACTTCTCCGCATCAATAATAGCCTCCACGCGCCTCACCGCATCATCAAGCCTCCCTTTGGCATTAACCACAACGTAATCAAAGCTCTTCAAATGCCTAACCTCCTCCCTCGCCGTCGCCACTCTCACAAGCAACTCCTCCTGTCTCTCCGTCTTCCTATCGACCAACCTCTCCACCATCGCGACCTCGCTCTCAGCCACCAAGAACACAAACACCGCGGAGCTCCCGAGGATCTTCCGCAGCGTCTGCGCTCCCTGGATGTCGACTCTGAGGACGATGTCTTCCCCTTTGGACATGGACTCGCGGATCTGCCTCTTGGGGATGCCTTTGTACTCTCCGTAGACCAAGGCGTATTCTAAAAGCTCCTCGTTCTCCACCATTGATAAGAAGTCGTCTCTGGTGACGAAGAAGTAGTCTTTGCCGTCGACTTCGCCGGGACGCATCGGGCGGCTGGTGGCGGTGACGACGAAGTGGAGGTGTTCGCGGGCTTCTCGGAGCTTGTTGATGACGGCGTCTTTGCCGACGCCGCTGGGGCCGGAGATGACGATGATGAGTTGGTTGGGAGGGGGGATGATGGGGGAGGAGGTGAAGGGGGAGCCGAGGTGGGATTCGAGAGAGCGGAGGGTTTCTTGTTTGGTCGGAGATGGGATTGGTTTGTCGGTATCGGACATTTTGAAGGAGGAGAAGGAGAGAGAGGGAGGAAATCGACGGAGGGAGCGAGGGAAAGGTAAAGGAGGAGACTTTATGGATTTGGGGAAGATGATGGAGGAGCGAGAGAGAGAGGAACAGAACCGGTGAAACATTTGAGAGGGTTAAAGGAGAAGACTTTAGAACTATCTTCTCGATGCTTCTTCTCTTTAGCAAAATATAATCTAGGCTCTAGGGCTTTTACTTGTTCAATTGTCTCTTCTTTATACTATCTCTGTTCCATCAAGATTTAGTTTTTTTCAGTGTTTTATACATATTTTTGATCCAAAAAAAAGTGTTTATACATTTTAGAAAAATACATTAAATTACTATAATAATTTTTGATAATTTCTAACCAATAATAATTTAATAAATTTCAATTAATTTTAAAAATTTTACAATTTTTCATTAGAAAATAGAAACACAAAAAAATGTAATTTTGTGGAACAATTAAAAAAAAAATTAGAAACATTTTTTAGTTTCTTTTTGGTTATTTCACAAATTCTCCCTTTTTTAAAAAAAAAACTTTTTTTTTCTGTTTGAAGTTCATTTATATATCTTCTAACCTACCAAAACGGATGTGGTAAAGTTTAACACGATAATCAATCAAAAGTCTTCCTCTTTCGCATTTTCTCTATTCCTCTCGTTTCGAGAAACTTCGTCGCCGTCACGATCCGCCACGATTCAGCTCCGATTACCGCCGATTGAGTTCGTTTCCGTTAAAACCCCCATTTCGTTTCTCATCTTTCGCTCTCAAATTCTCTAATTCGAGACCCTGATCTCCCCTATCAATCTCCGATTACCGGCGATTACCGCCTTCTTCCGAAATTCGAAGACTTGGGTCTCGCAAGGATACTTACTCCGACGAAGAATACCAACGAAAGGTTCAATTTTGTGATTTTTCGGATCTCGGATTTATTCGATGGACGCGATTAGGGTTTGCGCGGAGGTTCCGGGATCTTCGAAACCGACCCTCACGGAGTCAACCTCTCGCACGGAGACCATCAACTGCTCGCACGAATTCAAAATCAGCGGATACTCTCTCGGCAAAGGGATGGGGATAGGCAAATACGTGGCCTCTGACACCTTCACGGTCGGTGGATTCTCCTGGGCCATCTACTTCTACCCAGACGGGAAGAGTCCGGAGGATAACTCTCTCTACGTGTCTCTCTTTATAGCCCTCGCGAGCGAAGGTGCTGACGTTAGAGCTTTGTTTGAGTTGACGCTCGTTGACCAGAGCGGTAACGAGAGGCATAAAGTGCATAGCCATTTCGGGAGGACTTTGGAGAGTGGGCCTTATACGCTTAAGTACAGAGGGAGTATGTGGTGAGTGTAAAGTCTCTACCTTTGTGCTGATTTGCTTTATGTTTTAAGTGTTGATTTGGTGGTTGTTTTTGGTTTTAGGGGATATAAGCGGTTTTTTAAGAGGACGCTGCTTGAGGAGTCGGATTATTTGAAGGATGATTGTCTTTTGGTTCGGTGTTGTGTTGGTGTGGTGAAGTCAAGCACGGAGGGGCCGAGGAGTTATAATATTCCTGTTCCGGGGTCTGACTTGGGTTATCAGTTTGGGAAGGTTTTGGAGAGTGGGAGAGGAGCTGATGTTGCTCTCCATGTTGATGGAGAGACGTTTCTTGCTCACAGAGTGGTTCTTGCTGCTCGGTCTCCTGTTTTCAGGGCGCAGCTTTTTGGACCGTTGAGAAACAAAAATACGAAACGCATTAACATAGAAGACATTGAAGCCCCCATTTTCAAGGTCCTCCCTCTCTTTCTGATTCAGTTCTGTTGGTTACTTAGAATGTGTCTTAGTAGAATTTTGAAACTCTACTAGTTTTAGTTATAACTATGTCATTATAGGAAGAGATAGCTTTTGTTGGTTCCTTGCCTTTTTCTCGGGTGAGTGATTGTGATGTGATACAGGACATTCTGTTTGCGAGTGTACAACCCGGGAGCTTCTCCTGGGGCGCTGCTCTTGTTCTCAAATATATAACTCACCCGGGATAAGGTTTAATCTTTCTGCTTCTCTTCTGATTGCATGATTGTCTGTTTCTTATTTTTTTGCTGCAACGCCAAAAAATAAGTTCCTTATTCTGCTTTGCATTGTTTCGTTAGTCTATGTGCGAGTTTAAGGTTGAGGGTGCAGACTGTTATGCTGATACAAAAACACTTTTCCTTTTCCTTTTGTTATGTTGTGCTTTGGTTTGCAGATGTTCCTCCATTTTATCTACTGGGACGAATTGCCTGATATGGAAGACTTGATGGGCACAGACTTGAAATGGGCGTCGACTCTCGTGGCTCAGCATCTGCTTGCGGCTGCAGACCGTTACGCTCTCGAGCGGCTTAGAACAATCTGCGAGTCAAAACTCTGCGAAGGAATCAGCATAAACACGGTTGCAACCACATTGGCTTTGGCAGAGCAGCATCATTGTTTCCAGCTGAAAGCTGCATGCCTCAAATTCATAGCTCTGCCAGCAAATCTGAAAGGTAAAAATAAAAACATCATCACTTTGATCATATCATCATTGAAATCTGAAACGGCCCTTGATTTGTTATTTTTTTTTTAGCTGTGATGGAAACGGATGGGTTTGATTATCTGAAGGAAAGCTGCCCGGGCTTACTAAGTGAGCTTCTGGAGTATGTGGCTAGGCTGAGTGAGCATTCTTTAGCATCGTCATGGAATCGGAAAGAGTTTTATCCTGATGGTTGTGACGTGAATGGGAGACGCGTCAAGCAGCGGTTACACTGAGGGAGAGAGACTGATGATGTTGGAGCCATTTGGTAAACATGATTGTAGAAGAGTCCACGGAAGATTTGTGCATTTTGTCATTTGTAAAAGGATTAGTGATTGTTCTGTACGTGTTGTTCAGCAAGTAGAATGAAATGTTTGTTTTTTGTATTTTTATTTCTTTGTCCCCCAAAAGGTTCTGTAACCAAAACCGCTAAAAGTTCTTGCAACTTAAGTGATGAATCAAGAGCTTGGGTTGGTTCTCATAAACAGAACATAAACAGTAAGACAAAGCTTCCAAGGACACTACCAACATTCAAGAACAATCATAAACAGAACATAACAGTTCACTACATAATACAAAGGTTCCAAGAACACAACCAACATTCAAGGTCTTTTACTTCAGGTTTTTAATTACAAGTATATAGAATATGATAAAGAGCTACATACAAGACCATACCCATTTTTAAGTTGCTAATACATAAACATATACTTACATTCACCAGATTATATTAAGTGATGCCCTCTACTGACCAATATTGCAATTTAGTAGAACTCACGATCCGGAAGGATGAGGGGTGCGATGAGTGTCCAGATGTAGAGTGCAGCAGTGACCCAACCGGTGCAAATCTTGACCCAAACCGAGGTCCATCCCACGTCGATCAGAGACGCACTCTCTGAAGAGTCAGTCCATCCCGAGAGAAGCATTGCCGCGTACATGCTCGCTAGCGCAAAGATTATATGGAAGAAAGAGTATGAGTAACTCACAGGCCGTGCCTCTGCTTCACCGTTCTTCTTCCCATCCTCAGGGTCTTCTAACAATGCCTCCTTCCCACCTAGACACAACATTTCGATCAAAACAGAAGAAACAAAAGTCCAAATCAAACTAATGCTTAGGCGTATTGAGGAGTTTGAGGAAGTACCTGCTCTGGGAGATGATGGTGGTGAGAGGAATGTAGTAGAAGAGCCAGCTCTGAGGGCAGAGTAGAGAACCGAGAGAACTGTAGTGAGCATTCCGAGAATTAACGTACTAGCGGTCACTGCCTTAGATCTGTTGAGTCCATTGCACACGTAATCGTGTGGTTCGCTAGAGAGACCCGTGTAACAGACGTACGCACAGTAAACGGATATAACCGATGCCGGTAAAAGGCTGCCATTCACCGCAGGATGCAAGGCAACAATGGCGAAAACAAAGGCAAGAATCATCGTCATGACAATGAAGAAAACATTTAGTCCACAGTCATGACCAGACGGGTTGAACCACATGAACAGGACTCCTGAGAAGGCGTATGTGGCAATGTAACACACGATAGATATGACAAGCAGAGCGACATACCTACATAAAGAAAACCATTATGTCAGAAATTTATCATCGATCAAACTTCAAAAAAGGCTAAATAAAAGGATAATGGTAAATAAAGATACCACTTCCTTTCATCCTTCTCGACCCAAGAATCATTCCAGTTATGCGTAGCATCTAGCAACAAGACCACTTGAACCAACAGAAATGCTCCAGCACCAAACTTTGATAAGATTCCTAAAAGAATGTATAAGCACTGAAATTAACCGCATATATGCCCTCATCTATATATATAGAAACAAAAGCTCATCAAGTGATAGTTTCGAAAACTTAACAAAATAGATAAAAAAAACATTTACATCAACTTCTTTGTGTTATTTTAAGCTATACACAATAATATATAATCACACAACTAGCATAATATATAATCCCAAGCTCATAAACTAAAAATTACTGAGAAAGTACCATAGATTGAGATGATTTCATTTGGAACAAAGAACATAAGGACAACAAGCAGAAACCAAACAATCATCTTCACAGGCCATCCACCGTGGTGCCACGAGTCACGCCTATCGTTCTGGTCTTTCACACCAATCATGACCAAAGCGTAAATGGCAAAGAAGAGGAAGTTCCCAAAGCTCACACGAAGAACAGCTTGCTGCTGATACCATTCTTTAGTATATGAATCCGAAGTGTTTATCCCTGCCCCAAAAACAACAGAGATTCACATATCAATCTGTTTGCAGCTACAAAGAAACGAACTTTCTAGAAACAGAGAAAACCTAATTACGAAATCGATGGTTTCAATTTCAATCATCGAGTCTCTCTTAAGCTAAAAGGATCCTACTTTCTACAAACCCAGATGGAGAATTAAACGAACGTACAAGATAATTTCTCGAGGAGCGGAGCGGCGGTCTCGCGGAGGATCCAAGAGACGACAAGGGAGGCACCGAAGAGGCCACAATAAGCGATCCTCGCCGATTTCCTCGAGATCCCGGAAGCCACCGACGAGCACAGCCCACACGTCGCCGACGCACAGCAACAAGCTAAGCACGACATAGTTTGATTTCAGAGTTTTTTTTTTTTTTTTTGTGATTTGACCATTATCCTCTGTTGCTTGTGTGCAAGGAAGAAGAGATGAAAAGTTTCTGGAAATTACATAATCAGACACTAACAAATGAAAAGATCAATTTAATCCATTTTCCCATAAACTTCATGTGCACGGTTTGACGAACCGGGATATTAGGATTGAATCGGTTTAATAAGACCGAGATCAACCCCAAAACCCGGAAATTAACGAAATTGGTATTATGAACTTTTAAAATTTTTTGTATTTTATAGTTATTGGTTCTAGATTCTTAGTACAATTCATTATTATTGGTTAGTACGTTTCCAAAATTGATTGTTATTGTTTTGCAAATTTATTAGCCTCATTTCTGTTGGTTTGAGTTTTTTAAAAATATTTTCAAATCCATTTCATCCAAAAAGTTTGTTTATAGTTAATTCTTTAATTTTAAGTAAATGCATTGTAATTATTACAGAAACTTCTGCTTTAAAATCCCAGATCAGAATCTATATGTAATTATTACTAGAATATCAAAGGATGCATAAAAGTAGAGAAAATAAATTTATTACCTAAACATGTTTATCTATCTTAATTTGATTATTATTGTACTAATAAACTAGGGGTTTTGTCTGTACATGCGGGCATAATCATCATACGAATATTTATTAGTTTATATTTGATTAATTCAAATGTTCTTGAAAATTTTAAATCAAACATCAATTTTTTTTATATGACAAAGTTTCTCATCAAAATATAAATATATGCTTATCACTGAGTCAAAACTTTTAAAACACTCACATATTAAAAATCTTTTAAAAACCTTTATACAAATGTTTTTGTTTAATTAACATTTAATTATAAATTTTCACTTTATAATAGAAAATATTATTTCCAAATAACAACAAAATATATATAGCAATAAAAATAAGAATTATTTTATTTTTTAAAATTTAAATTTACAATAAATCAATAATTCCACCAATGTTTAGAAATTTTTTTAGGATATCTCTTTTGTTTTAAAATATTCATATTTTTTTCTTTGTAAGTTTGTTTCTTTGTATGTTTCTCATACAACATATAATCGAGTATTTCTTTGGTATCGATCGAAAATAAACATGAGCTTTTGTGGTAACACATATTAGCATAATTTACAATTGTTAGAAAACTTATTATTAAACTAAACACTAATAAATTAAAATAACAAACTGTATATGCCATCGATGATATTATATTAAAAAAATTCAAAAATATTTAACTTTTTAAATAAATAAAAATATATGATCTTTGCATGACATATAAGAGAAGAATCTTTTTATCTTATATTAATAAGATAATATCAAATAGTTGTGTAGAGATGACAATTATCATATTTTTCTTAAAACTGGTTATCATCTAATATATATATTATTAAAATTTATTTACTAAAAAAAATTCTTAAAATTATTGACTAACCTAAAATCAAATGTAATTTTATATAATAATAAATAAAATAATATCAATATTGTATATCTGAAATATTGTAATATATGACCACGTTTCCAAAACTGTTTATTATTAAAATATATATAAAATATATATTTATAAAAACTATTGACTAAGCCTAAAATTATATAGAAAGTGACAAATCAGCAAATTCACTTCTCAAATAATAATATAAATAAATATTTTTGTTTTGACTCTTAATTGCGCAATTAATTTGGTCAAATATAATTCTAATGTAATGACTAAGGATACAAAATACCTTTGTGTGTCCCCATATATATATATATATAAACAATGGTGATGAGAAAATATTCAGCACGAACTAAACAAAACAATTCACACAAGAAAGCATAAAAGTCATTTATTAAATTTTGCATCATGAAATCTGCTACTTTGTTTGTGGTTTCTTGTGTTCTCATGTTCTTCGTGCTGCATAACACAAAAGGTAATATATATATATATATATATATATATATATATATATATATATTCGATTGGTTACTCACGTAATTAAAAAACATTGTGATGGAAAATGTTTTATACAAACTTGTATTTATTGTATTATCAATTTTCTTATCCACCAGCTAATCGTTTGTTGTTGATATATAAAATAGTGGAGGCAAAAGATCATGCCCCTGAAATTGTTGTCCACCTTACGAAGGGGATATGTCATGAAGATCCAACCATAGCTGCCAAGCAATGCTTCTATGAAGTTCTCAACGAAGAAGGAGACGACTACTATACTCGTTGCAATTGTAGGGATGCAGACGGTAGGCAAGGAGACTTTGGACACTATTGTACATGTTTTCATTGATATGATGTATTGTATCTCCATAACTAAAATATAATTGATAAAAATTAGATATTAATCCATGGTGTGGGTACAAAAAATAATTATATATATATATATATATAATAAACCCTCGAAAATAATGCACACTTCACTTAAATTTAAATAAGACAAAATATATAAAATTTTGTTTTCGTTCCATAGCACTTTGAGACAATTGAGCAAATTTGTTAATATATTTTATGTCATCTTTAAAAGTTATATGGCATTGCTTTCTAGATGAATACATTGGAGATAAATTCATTTCTATTATAGAATAAATAGAAGAAAAAATAAAGAAATACTTAATACAATCTGAGGATTGCAATGAAGGAGAAGAAGATAGATAGACAGAAGCAGAGGAGAGAGAGAGAATGAGAAGTAATCAAAGCAAAGCAAATCTCCCTTTTTATCTGTCAATTTGACCAAATTTAAGATTTGATTAAGAATATAAAAAGTAATTTCGATTGTTTATTTTATTAACTTTCTAAAAGATAAATGTAAAAATGTAGTTTTTTCTTTCAAAATAATTAATGGAAAAAAAAACCTGGAAGATGAAACCACTCACCGGAATCTCTTTTTGATCGGCGGTGGAAGCTTATCGTCGGAAGTTGCCGCCATAACCTTCAACCATATGGTTAAGCCGCTTTAAGCTTTTGGTTTAACATTTCTTAGTATAATAGTAAACCAAAAATACTACTAAACCAGGGTAAACCAAATTCAAGTTTATGGCTGCTTAAAGTTGCCCTATCAAAGAGAAGGTTTACATCAGTGAAGAACAATCAACTGCTTTGATTTTAATTTCAGTGAAGCAGCATAGCAAGCTCGGAATCTCTTACAGTTACTCCTTTTACACCTAGGTAAATCGAGACGTGCATGATCTTATCCTGGTAACATTTCTTCTATACCTCAACTAGGGTTTGAGGAGAAGCAGATTATATATAATGGCCATGTTCGTTTCTTCAGTCAACTGAATCATTTGGCTGAAGCTGAGCGCGTTGTTCGTTTGGACACAAAAAACATCACTCATTCGAATGGATCAGTTGAATGATTTTCGAAAATTAGGTTGGATGGAGATGATTCAGTTGAATGAACCGAAACGAAGCAGTTAGATGGAGATGATTCAGTCGAAATATCCAAATGTCTATTTTGCCCTTGAAAAAACTCAAATATTACAAACCTAATTTCATTTTTTTTTCCGTCGTAGCTTTCTCTCTAGCCACCATGAAAGGAGCTTGAAGCTCTCTCTCTCTCTCTCTCTCTCTCTCTCTCTCTCTCTCTCTCTCTCTCTCTCTCTCTCTCTCTCTCTCTCTCTCTCTCTCTCTCGCCGTCTCTCTCTCTCGTCCTCTCTCTCTCGTCCTCTCTCTCTAGCCACCATGAAAGGAGCTTGAAGCTCTCACCTCACCGTCGCTCTCTCTCTCTCTCTCTCTCGCCATCTCTCTCTCTCTCTCTCTCTCGTTCTCTCTCTCTCGCCGTCTCTCTCTCTCTCTCTCTCTCTCTCTCGTCCTCTCTCTCTCGCCGTCTCTCTCGCCGTCTCTCTCGCCGTCTCGTCATCTCTCTCACCGGTTTGATCTTCTTCTTCATAGATCTATGCTTATGTTTGAATTCGTTTATGGGTTTGCTTCTGTTTATGTTATGTATTGATTTCCCATTTGAATTTGTCATGGGTTTATGCTTGAGAATGTGTTGAAATACTGATGGGTTTGCTTGGTTTGATTACATAAGTATGCTTCAAGTTTCTTGTTAGCTTAGCTTATCTCACTAGTAGCTTGTGAAATCTCATAGCTTGTGAATTATTTTATGGTATGTTCTGTGATCTATGATCTGTGAATGGTATATGTTCTGCTTGTATTCATAAAGTAACATTGTGTTTTATGCTCTAATGAACTTGGTGGTTTGCTGGATATTGATGGGTTTGCTGTGAGGAGTGTTCGTTAGGATTTATAAACATATATTTAGCTCTTGTTTCATAGGATTTATAAACATATCTTTAGCTCTCATTTGGTAATGTGTTTTTGATAAACATATCTTTACGTATGTGTCTTAGAATGTTGTGTGCCTTATGGGTCTCTTGAGTTCAATTCTTAGTTCATATTATGTGTGGTTTTAAATCACAGCATCTCTTGGGTGAAGAAGCTTCTTTTCCTCACCCACCAGCTGGAAAATACTACTTGGTCGACTCAGGTTACCCAACCAGAACTGGTTACTTAGGTCCTCATCGCAAGACTAGATACCATATAGATCAGTTCAACAGAGGAGGTCCACCATCAAACACTAGGGAATTGTTCAACCGCAAGCACTCCGGTTTAAGATCAATGATTGAGAGGACTTTTGGTGTTTGGAAAGCCAAGTGGAGAGTTTTAGACAGAAAACATCCCAAGTATGAGTTGAAGAAATGGATAAAGATTGTGACAGCAACCATGGCCCTCCACAACTTTATTCGAGATTCACAACATGGAGATACTGATTTTTCTTATTGGGAAGGAGTGGAATCATATGAACAGCATGGTGATGATCAAAAAGAGCATGTGGGATACATTCCGCAGGGTGATAGACTGATGGAGAGTGTGCGTCATTGTATTACTATGGAGATGGCAAGAGGAACTAGACTTCCATACTAGACATGTTTTAAATTTCAGTTTTATAAACATTATTGTTGGCATTTGAATATCTACTTTATTTGAATATCTACTTTGAACTGTTTGAAAGTTTATTAAAATTTGAATATCTATTTAGAGTTGTTTGAAAGTTTATTAAAAAATTATTAAAATTTGAGTCTATTTTATAAATAAAGTTATATGAAATTTATATGAAATAAAAATTTATAAATGTCAAAATGCTAATTTTAAAATAATTTCAGAGTAAATATATTTTAGAATGAATAATAAAATTTTCTGTAGTTAAAATTGATATCAAATATATGATTAAATCAAAACATGGGTATATATGTAATTTGATTATTAAACTCATTTGAATGATTCATCTAAATGGAGAAACAAACATAAAATTCATTCAAATGGTTCATTCAAATGACTCATCCAAATGGAGAAACAAACATGACCAAAAATTTGAATGGATCATTTAGATGGAGCACATAAATGGATCAGCTGAATGGATTCATCTAAATGAAGAAACAAACAGGGCCAATGACCCTTTACGGTTTCTAACATAATCACATACTAGACATTTGAATCAATAAAGAATGAATTAAATCCTCCCGTTTCGCAGTAATACTACCCTATATACATATTACACGTCGAAGCAAAGAGAGGTAGATCAAAACAAACATGAAACGAAGGAGAAAAAAAAAATGTCCATATGCATGATATACCATCCCACTACCAAAGCTCAACGCACAACGTAAAGTGTTACAAAATCTTTCTCTCTTGGTTTCTCTTTTTTTTGCTACACTTGTTTTTTTTTTGTAACTCTTCGATCGCTCCATGCATGGATCGTCTCCATCTCCTAGTATATATATGTTCCATCTTCTTATGTTCTCTTTTGCCTCTACTCTTCTAATGAATGTCTTGACGAACGATACAAGTCATACGGAGCCCAAAGATGATCAACAATACAAGGCTTTCTTGAATCTAATCTCAGCCACGGCTTCCCTTTCCCACTCCAATGAAGAAGACTTATCGGACCTGGATGCAACGTTCTACATTTCCCTTCAAAATTATCACCTCCTAGACCATGCTGGTTCCACCGGTGATCAACAGCTTTTATATCTCCGGCGAATATCAGCAAGAACGGAGGCAATGATCCCAAATGGTATATCCTCTTCTGCTTCTGTACCGTCATCCACTCTTCTACCTTCTGTGTGTACATCCCTCTCCTCCATTTACCAACGTCCACGACCATAACGCCCGTGTTGAAATAACACGGGCGTTTTCCTTCAAGGACTTTGACTAGTTCCGGGTCCGACCAGAAAGCTTTTGTGAAATAGTAGGTGAAGTTCGCGTGGCAGTACTCTGGAGCTGCCACGACTTTACCTTCCATCTCAACATGCCATAGCTTCTCTATGTCGTCGACCACGACAAGGTCCGAGTCTAGGTATATGATCCTGTCGACGCTGGTAGGAATGATATCCGCGAGGTAGATTCTCGCGTAGTTTAAGGGTTGATCCAGGGCTTGTCTGATAGATTTGGAGATTTTGCTGCGGACTAGGTTTGGGTCGAACGTATAAATCTTGAAGTTTAGGTAAGGAAAAGTTGATTTGATGCTGGAGAAGAGGTCGTTTTCGAAATGAGGAAGGGAGAGGAAATGAAAAGAGAGGTTTTCAGGACAAGTTGAATGTTGTAGGAGAGACAAGACAGCAGCCATTGTTCCACGGAGGTAGTTTGTGTCTAGAGTCATGGCGATATGAATCTTATCAGCCTCACATTGATCACCGTTTCTAAAAGCTGGGGCTTCTCTGAATACAGGAAGGGTTGGAGCAGAGGGCTTATGGAGAATGACTCCAACACGAACCGCGGTTGAGGAGGTTGTGAACAAGAGGAGGATAAAGGACAGGAGGCCTAGGAGTTGTGTGTAGGAGAGGCTCCTTGAGGCCATCCTGAACCTAATTCTCAGGTAAAGTCTTTTATTTTTATTTTTTGGTTTTTTTAAAAAAGGTTTATTACAATTTAAAAAGATGAATAGTTAATAGAGGAGCCATTGGTAGGGGAGGGGCTAGAATAAAGGGTTTTGAGGAGAGGCTTGTTTTATTAGCAGTAGGAATGTGAGGAAGAGATTGAAGTTCGGAGTGTTTTCCACACAATCTTTTGTCACAAAAAATCTATTTCCTATGAAATAGAGAAGAAGAGAAGCCGGTTGTCTGATTAAATTGGGGAGAGTTTTTAGATTGTGCTAATCAATTTGCTTTGCTGTCGTTTAGTTGATTGTGCCGGCGGTTTTTTTTTATAAAGTTCTAAAATTAGAATAACAACTTTGTTCTAAAATTGTAAAGCATACGGTTTTCATGTAGTTCGATAAGAAAAAAAAAAGTTCTTATAAAAATAGATCTAGATGTTTCAAGTCTGTTGCACAAAAAAAAAGATGTTTCAAGTCTCTCACTTAATTTGGTAACCATCTTGCGATAACATCATACCAACTGAACTAGTTAAGAAAGTGTGCGAGACTCACTCCACATTTCAAAATTAAGAAAAATGCGTACGTTACTCCCATTCTTCACGCATGCCATGTCATTCTCATATAAATGTATTAACCAAATCTATTGATTACTTCGATTCTTTGGATTACTAAAGTGCTTCAGATTCTACAGGCTTGTTGGCTTTCCAAAAACGAAAAAGAGATCAGATATGCGTGCTTACACCAACAGGAGTCGTTATTGTGACAGTTTTTTTTTCAAGTTCAACTAAAAATATTTGCAAAGAAAAACTGAAAATCGAAACCGACTCAATATGCTAAAAGAATAGTTCAATTAATAAAATACATGTAATAAAAAGAAGACTTAAACAAAGGGCATTCGTGGGAGGGGAGAAATATCATACTCCCTCTGTATTTCTTTAGATGACGTTTTAGAATTTTTTCTTTTACCTAAATAAATACCGTTTGTAATTATTTAGGTAGCTTTTAGTTTAAAATGACTTATATTGTCCTTACATTAAATAATGATCAACAACAACACTTGACTAACAACAATCATACGTATCATTAAATAAAGGTTATAAAAGGTATTATGCAGAGCTTCTTAAACTGTGTGAAAATTGAAAAACGTCAAGTATAATCGAACGGAGGGAGTAAAAGACTGCAGAATATTCTGTGCTTGTATTTGAGTGCAGTGCAAGAATTTTTGCGCGTGCATGTGCTTTACTGTCTAAAAGACAGACAAGTTGCTTCTTTTAGTAACAATACTATCTATATATGGAAACAAACAGAAGAAACGTAGCTGTCACGCAAAGGAGTGATGGATATGGGGGCCACTGTCTTTAACTAGGTCCTACGATTCCTTACTTTTGGGTATGTGATCAGTTCCTACTCTCGTGGTTGTGGGTCCTCCACTTACCAAAGTGTTCTGTCATTATTCTATGAATTTATCATAAAGCCCATTAAGCCAAAATTACAGTTGAAGACTTAAGTGATAGTAAATCTATTTGTAAGAAAGGCCCAATAGAGACATCAAGCCCATTAAGCCATTTATTATCTGAAACGATACTTATGAAACGAGAAAAGTAAAAGTCATCGATTTGTCAAAAAAAAACTTTCTTTGTTTTAGAAAGCGGAATCATACACTGTGGTTAGAGCATGATAATAGGACACAGATGATATCACAATTATCACTGTACAGTTAAAAAACCTGTGTAATGAATGATGGTGATGGTTGTTTCTTCTGTACTCTCTCTCTATGTCACAGATTCAGCATATATAGCAAGTTAAAGTAACAACAACATTAACGACAAAAGGGATGAAGAAAGTTCAAAAGTAAATGCAGAGCTTCTCTGCTATGCTGTTCTGTACCAAGTTACATTTCTCCAACAGTTCATTTAATCTCTCGCTATCTCTATCCTTCACCGTTTTCTTCTCCGCAGCTTTTTTTCTTTTAACAGCTAACTCATCATCCTCGGTTATCATCATATCAATCCTTCTCGAAGCTTCTCTAGTCTTCTCCAACATTGACTCATCTATGTCTCTGTGATCATCAACAAGCCTCTCTGTCTGAACAGATTCTACTTTAGGAGACGACTTCAAGGGGGTGCAGCTGATTAGGACCATTTCGTGGAGCAATGGAAGATTTGGACGAGAAAATGAATCTTCAGACAAGAACTTAACAGCATAGCTTGAAGCTGACATGGTGAGATCTGACTTCAGTACGTAAGCTGAGGAAGACGACGAATCTAGCACACCCATTATCCGCCAGTTGAAGATCCTCTGGAAGATCCCGATCCATCTCGGAATAACATGGTAGTAGCTTGAGTTATGGAGTTCGAGGGTAGCGTTTCTCTGTAGCATTACTCTTGCTTCTTTGCTGGCTAATGAGTCTCCCATGAGATTGCTCGTCTGTGTCAAGTACTCAACTACGCATCCCTCGAGCCGTTGCGTATGGTTCTCTATCTCAGCACCAGAAGCACATCCTAGTGTTAACCATGTGAAGTCATCTTCAAAACAAGGAAGCTTACAGTTCTCGAGGACCGAGTTGAGTGGTTCGATGCTCTCTGCACTGCTCCAGTCCACGTTGGGTAGATACCTCTTCGCCATTAAATGTTCTTTTCTATTATCCTCGAGCAACATTGTCTCAGGGCCAGGCCAACAGATCGGATTCGCTTCAGCAGCAGAAGCGATGTTTCTTTTAGATGTTTCCAATGCGTCGTTGAAGGCTGATATGCAGATGTTAGGACCAACTTCCTGATCTCGCATCTGCTTAAGCAACTCTAGAGAAAAACTTAAATGCGTCAGAACAAGTTCCCGCGGTTTAACGTGCTGAAGATTTGGTTGCGGAGGTGAATTACTCGCAAGCCATTTGAGTCCGTCCCTTAGCCGTGAATCGCTGAAAAAACGAACTTCATGTCCCTTCTGGGAGTTATTAGCGATAGAAACGACGGTGAAGCTTGCTATCTTTGATTTGTCGATATCATGGAGGCCTAGCTCGGAGGCGAGATTTGTATCGGGATCCACGCTTTCTCCATTGCTTGAGCTGGTTAGAACGAGAAGGGGAAGGAGTGAACCGTTGGGTACTGATTCAAGAATGCGGTTAAGATGTTCTCTCTGGAGATTCAAAGGGATGCCTTTAGATGCAAGGAAGAGAACTGCGCTTGCACCACGTGGATCATTATCAGATTCCACATCCCTAGCTACTGAGAGACAGCATCTGGAATCTGAATCAGACCCACTTGCAACCCATTTATTCCATACCGACACACCGGGAGCTGCAAACAGCAGATTAGCATCGGAGATGGTATGTTCTGTGTCAGGGATAAGCTTTGATGATAACCATCTACTGGCTGCTGCATGTGTATCCTGACTTGATGAGTCAACTGATTTAATCTGAGTACATAGGATGACCTTCCACCATATGCATTTTGAGTCTGGATTCCTTTCGACTAATATATCAGCTATCACATCTGAAATATTCAGTTTTGACCATGATTTTTCCCGTTCTTCAAATCTCCTCTTCATCGCTTGATCAATGTCAAACTCACCACACGCTCTCGATTGCTGTATATGAAGCGAGAACCCAAATTAGACTACCAACCTCAATAGTAAATGCCTTAAAAGACTTTTATTGCCTCCTTGACACTGATCAGCACATGTTACAGGGAAGGAAACTGAAACTTACATCAGTTTTGCTGAGTCTGATAGGAGTGCCCAGGGTTAGAGAATTCAGTGCAGCAGCTGCAGCTAACTGTCGACGCTCCCGCAATTCACTTTGACGTGAAGACCACCGCTTCCATAATCTGTGAAGATTTTAGAAAAGAAAAGTTAAACAAAAAGTAACATAAACCAAGAATCAACTTGCATGAACTGCTAGACCTTATGATCAACTTGAGCTTGGCCTTCGCCACTTCCTCGTCATACTGACTTGTGATGTCCTCATGTCCATCCTCGTCTTCCTGTTCAATGTCATGGAAACCCTCTTCCAAGGTAACAGTCATCGCAGCTTCAGGTACTGATTCTTCCAAAGCGAATATGTTTTCTACACTCCTTGGAGACTCTATTTTGGTAGCTACAGACACATTCTCCATAGGCATAGACTTCGGACTTTGTTGCAAAGTAGGTACAGGCACAAGATTCGTTTGCATATGCTCTGCAAATGGAAAATTAATTTCCGCAGGAGATATACTAGTGTGGCCGTCATTAGGTTGTTTCTTCAAATTCAAGGATTCAGCTTGAGGAAATCCAGGAGAATAGAACTTCGGGGGAGAATGAAATTCACCAGCCGGCGTAAAGTGATTTCCTTTCTGTTGATCCACTGCTGGTTTTACATCAGATGGCCGCACTGGATTTATAACAGATGTCTTCACTGGCTTGTCTTCCTCCAGTAAGAGGGAAGTCTTGGAATCGGCCATTTCTTTATCAACTAGACGCAGTGATGTTTGTTTCTTAAGACTTTGAGGAGGCGGTGTTTCCTGTTGATATCCTTTATTTGCTTCTATCGACAAGGATGACAACGGAGAGGAAGCAGGAACATCTTCTTCTATCGATGGAGCAGAAACATCTTCCACAATGGTTCTTGACTTTTTCATGTGAACAAGTTTTGAGCATTTTGTTTTGTAGTCCTTATCAGCATGGAGAAACAGGTCATCCTTTACCATGTATGGCTCTTCAAACTCTTTTATCGAAAATCCATGGTACTCTAACAGGGCTTCTATGTCCTCTTCCTGTATTCCATCACCGGAAGAAAAATGTAAGACCCCTAAGCAATTTCTCTGTGATAGACCACGACAGGGATACGCCAAGAAGTAAATCGATGGAAAATTACCTCCATCCCTATCCACTTTGACGTATCTGAAACTGGGAGACCCTGATTATTTTGGAGACCCGCGTGTAGAGAAGCAAGTGCCTGAGTTCTTAGCTGATGAAACATAATAAAGCTTAAATCTCGGTGAATTAACCACACACCAATTCGGCAATTCATCAAAAATAAGCGCTTACCTTAGAAAAATGAGCGTGCATTATACATGCTTGAAGATAACTTGCTTTTCTTGCTAGGCGAAAGAAGGCAATGAAGTTGCCAGTTCTACAAGCTCTGTGATTGCACAAGTGGTTTCAGTACTTAGATCACATTAACAAACTAACACCCAAAAAGAAGTTCAAGGCTACCTGGCTACACTGCGGGCAAAGAGAACTTCTGAAGTTTGCCTTATTTCTGGAGTCATGTTGGCAAGATCAAGGGAAAGCTCAGACGGTTCAACCTAACAGGAAGAATTTATAGTCAGGTTAAGAAATTAGGAAAAAAAATTTTACCCCAACATTCGCCCAAAATACTTACCTTATAGCCAGGGTGCTTGTCGAGTTTAAGAAGAGCATAATAGCCACGGAACTCTTTTTCTGTAGGAATAGTTATTCCTCTCTTCCGATGATCATCATACATTTGAAACAATTCAACAGATGTCTTGTTCATCTGCTCAATATTCAGGTGTGCATCAAACCCCTCCGAAAAGCCCTCTCCTTTAGTATATTCACATAGCTCATGCATTGCAATGATGTGAAGTCTTATCTGTAACAAGGAAATCAATAGTAAGAAACACACATTCAAAGCAGAATATCGCTTATCATCGTGTTTAATGAGGCTTTATATAAGATCAGAAAGCACAGACCATTTGCTCCAGCAAAGTAATAGCTTCTCGGTTGAATATATGCTGCATTCTTAGATCCATTCGAATAGCTCTCATCCTATCCCATAAGAAATTATACATGCCAAGAAAATTTTCATTGTAAGGGCGGTCTAGCAAACTCAGCAAATATTCCATAGTATTCTGTAGGATTGGCATGGGTCGAATCAAAATGGCTTCTCGCTCCGCCGTCCTGGTATACTATTCAAAGGCAGATTTACAACACAGTGAATGGGTGGTCTAGCATATGTCATCTAAACAAAGAATGTGCGCTTAATTGTTCTGAAAAAGGTAAACTTACTTTCTTCACAGCAAGGGATTTGCTCGTTTGGTTCCTATCTCCATCCACACGCTCATAATGGTCCAAGTCACCTTTCCTTTCACGCTCTCCCCGTTCCGACTCTGGGAAGATGATAAAAATTCCTCAATATATTTGTTCTACAATCACATTACTCACTCCAACTAGACATCAAATATGGGGAAAATCAATATTGTTCGCGACTCATTTCTTTTCTAATCAGATTAAATAAAACCAAAGACTATACACTCAGTTGTCGTTTCATAAGCATGTCTCAAGCTTATGCTTACCAGGACACATGTCAGGGCATAATCCAACGATAAGAGAGGGCTGCTCCGAGCTTTCAAAATCAGATAAAGCATCTCCCTTGTGGACATCCCTATTTGCTTCCTGTGAATTGAATATTTGCTTGTTGTCCAGGGGCTTCACAGTTTTATTTGGAGATGATTTAGCAAGTTGAGTATCAACAGGTCGGGTTGGAACAGGGTCCAGTTCACCCTTGAAGCGGGCCAGTCTCTTTGCCCTGGCTTGCTCTTCTCTGTAGAAAATGAACAAAGTTCAGAAAACTTAAGAACTGGTCCACATATTAATACAAAGAGTCAGTAGTGGTTTAATTTACCCTTCAGTAAAGCTTTGAGAAAGAAAAGAGTTTCCCTGGATATCATCCTCCACTGGATTCAAAGGTGGAGATCTCGTCCTTTTTGTTGCAGGTGAACTACTTGTCTTAACCGCATTACTGAAATTATTTACAGAGGACTGCCCAGTAAATTGGGAATCTGAGCTTCTTGAAAGCATAAATGACTTTGTGCCAGGAGGAGATGTCGATGACCTGTCATACAAACAGCATGTTTTACTAAGAGCAAGCTTAAGGCACATCCAACTAGACAGAGAATTTTTGCAAGAAAAGATAAAACTGCAAGAGACATAAGCATGACTTCACAGGCTAGCAGTGTAATTTTTTCATGCAACCATTTAAATTTAAGGTAAGTACGCTCATACTCCAACTTTCTAAAGACAAAAGTACCTTCGAGTATCATCTTGAGAAAATACTGGGTTGTTATGAAGAGGACTATCAGAAGGTGTAACCGAAGATTTTCTTTTTGTGGCTTCCTGGGTTTCAGCTGCTTCATGTGCATAAGGGAATGAAGAGCTTGGGCTTTGTTCCTGATGGATCAACCGATTGGGATTGATCCTCGACCTCACCGGATTATTGTCCGCGGAAGATGGAGAGCGTCTACGAAAACATGAGAAAAGGTACCAGGACGCAAGTTTCAGAAATCAGTAAGACGACAAACTTATAATCAGTATAAAAATCAAGGAAGAAAAGACACACGCATGGTTCAAATTACTATATATAATAACACATTTGAGATATTCCATGACATCTTCTTTTTTACAAACAGCAAGAGAGGGAGGGATAGACCAAAACAATTATGACACCGACAAGAGGATAAAAAGCTTACATCCAAGTTTGACTAGATGACTGCTGGAAATCATCTACCAATCTGCCATTCCCAAAACCTGATCCTGGCGAATGGTTTCTTCGAGAAACCCCTAAACTCCGATCAGGAAGAACATCTGAACGACTGCAATTAAAGGTGAGGATTTTTAGATTGAAATTAGTTACATCAAAAATCATGAGATCACCAAACATCACAGCCATCCGTGTGCGAAAATTCATTTTCTAACACCATAACCACACATTAAACTTTTGAAATCCGAAAAAGAACAGTACATAACGCATAACACAGAAGGTGTACAAACTCTCGCAAATGGACAAATGTTAAGAAAGTCAAGGATATGATAGTGCTACAGAACAGGCATAATGTCTAGAGCTTGCTGGCATTAATGGCCTTCATCTAAAGGAAATGGCATAAACAACCTTTTCCTTTTTGAATCTTGTGATCGACCAATCTCAACAACATCAGTTACACTTCTGGAAAGAGTGTGTGATGTACTAGCTGAAGACGTGGCTAGACTACGTTCACTATGATCGTTTTGGAAATTCCTAGATTCATCATGCCCAAACTGAGGATTTAAAGTAGGCCTGCGAGGAAGAACGAAGCACGTGAGATTCAGGGAACTCGTCAAGAAGAATCCAACAGCTTGTTCCTAAAGTATATAAGCCAAATCCATAAGGCATTCAGATGATCTCGGCGACATGATCTCGTTTTGTTTTCAAAGCCCCTGCAATAGTAATCCCTTATCCATAAGGCATTCAGATGGGCAGAGGAACCTGTAGCACTCCGCCAAACCCTGCTCTGTCTTCCTACTGCTATTATACGATCTAATGCAGGAAACTGAAATAATTTGAATTGTGTAATCAACACTGCTGCCAAGCTGTGGACATGACAGTCTTCTAAGTCAGAAAATATCACATGTAAACTTTTACCTCTGAACTCCAGGAAATTTGTAAGGTCTCACAGAGGTGCTTGGACGTGGAAAAGCTTCTGGACCCCAATGTACATTGACAGGTCCTGGGCTCCTGAAAACATCGCATTTAACTGTTCCATTCAATAGATTCAAGCAGAACTTTTACCAAAACGTATATAACTTGGTTAATCCCATCACCAGATTATCAGATCAGAACTTTCCCAACACACTTAAGGAGGGAAAAAGAAGCCATAAGAATAAGAATTTCTAACCTCTGAGTTCCACCAGGTCGGTAAGATTGTCCTGAGGAGTGTGAGGGATTTTGAAAAGCCACAGGTGGTGATGTTCGATTCATTGTAGGACTACTGCAAGCAAAAACAAAAAACATAACAATTTAAGCTAGAATTTAAACGAGGACAAAAACCAGAGAGTACAAGGAAAAAAAACTAATTAAACAAGTAACCACCCTCACATCATCGTCAGGCACATAAAAATTGAAAGATCAATGGAAGAAGATAAAACCATACAGTTAAGAATGTCTAACCTTTGTACCCCACCTGGTCGGTAAGGTTGCCCTACAAAGGGTGAAGGGTTTTGAGAAGCTGAAGGAGACGGTGCTCGCTGGATTGGAGGACCACTACAAGCAAAAGTTTCGATACGCAGGTTAGAACGTGAAGGACATAGGAAGTTAATAAAATGCTCATGGCTAACAAACAACCTAACATTCTCTCGGATATAAAGAAACAGAAGCTGTAGAGCTAGGTCTAGTCTAACCTTTGAATACCACCTGGTCCGAAAGATCGTCCTGCATACCCTGAATGGTGTTGAGATGTCGCTGGCTGAATCGGAGAATCACTACAAGACAATCACATGGTTAGAATTCAATTCAAGGAAAAGAGAGCACAAACCTAAGATTACAAACAACACCAGCAGCTCCTCCTAAGGAAAACAGCAAGAAAACTTACATACTACATTCGGAATAAGCAACTGAGGTTCAAAACCTGAAGCTAAGAGCTGCCTAAGTGATACTTTCGCGTGATCCTAAGCGTGAAATCAATCTAAGAACCCTAGGCATAGCTACGTACATAGGGAATCGAAGAACACACACACCTGGTGGATTGAGTAGGATCAGAAGCGCCGAACGTTGTAAACGGCGACGGCTTGGAGCTCATCGCCGGTCCTACATCTTTCCCGAAAGGCTTAAACGCCATCTCCTTGATTTTTTTAAGCTCCTTCGCTCACATTCGTCGCCGGCTAAAATCAAAACCAGACAAAAAAAAAAGGAATCGAGTTTTCTGTTTCTCCGTCGGAACTTCCCGGCGAGGATGATTTAGCTTTTACATATACGACGTCGCTTTAAGGTTTCGAAATTAAAATGGGCTTTTTGTTTTAAATGGGCTTTAATAGAGTAAGCCTTGACTCTTTATTTCTAATGGGCTTTATCGCGGGAAAGCAGCCAAGAAAGAAACAATTATTTTTTTTTATGAACATTATTCCTTTTGAAGAACATGATTGCAAAACGACGTGCGCATGTCGCCGCCATCTCATTAGGTAGAGCGAGCATCAACTTTTCACGACCGTTGACATTTTTTCCGATAAGAACAAAAAAATAAAAAACTTTCCCTCTTTATTATTTTCTTGGAAAAAAAAAAAAGTAAATCATTCCCAATTTTCGATCTCTCTACGTCTTCTTCCTTCTTGACCCGAGAGCTAATGTCAATGTCTCGCCGCGGATTGATTAGGATGTTGCTCGTCGCCGTCTTCCTTGTCGTGCTTCAGTCATCAACTGCTCTGATTAGTTCTCCGAGTTCTATCATCAACCCTTCTAAAGTCAAACAAGTTTCTTCAAAACCCAGGTTTGATTTTTCCTCAATCCTAAGTAAAGTTGGAAGCTTTGAGTCTTGTCTGATGAATCGGTGTTTTTGTCTTCAGGGCATTTGTGTATGAAGGTTTTCTAACGGACCTGGAATGTGATCATCTGATCTCCCTTGTAAGTGCTCACTATTCAAATTCTGAGCTCAATTGTGAAATTTTTTCTCTTCAATGTGCTAATTTTCAGTTTCTGATTTTTGGTTTTCTGGGGAAAAAGGCGAGAGAGAATCTGCAGAGATCTGCGGTTGCTGATAACGACAATGGGGACAGTCAAGTCAGTGACGTTCGGACCAGCTCCGGCACGTTTATCTCCAAAGGAAAGGTGACTTTTTCTTCTTTCATCTCACTGTCTTTCTCCACTAGGCATTGGTCTTTTTGATTATTATATTCTTATGCAAATCGACTTTAAATCTCTGATCTGATGTTGATCCAGTTAATAATGGATCTGAAAAGTCTAAACCTCACCAAGTCTGATGAATTAGATCTCTAATCCAACCGAAGAGTTTACACACATATTAGATTTGATTTTGCGTTACAATGATCATGTTTTTGTATGAATCTTTCTAAATAAACCTCCTGGATCTTGATTTGTCATTTCTGCTTAGTGCTTACTTACCAGAGCTAGTTGTTTGTCAACGAAGTTGTATCTATGATGATCAATCATGGTTTATGTTTTTTGTACTATTAGATCTTCATGTAAAGCTTTATTTGCTTAATCACAGGATCCTATTGTTTCCGGTATAGAGGATAAGCTCTCCACATGGACATTCCTCCCAAAAGGTAACAAAAACATTTCTGAACGGTTTAATTAGTGATTCAATCTATTTCAGAAGGATCAAGTGACAAGGAACCTCAACTTTTCAGAATATATTAGTATTATTATTTCTAAGGCCTTTACACTCTCTGGTTAACAGAAAATGGAGAAGACCTTCAGGTATTGAGATATGAGCACGGTCAAAAATACGACGCTCACTTTGACTACTTCCACGACAAAGTCAACATCGCCCGTGGTGGACACCGCATTGCAACCGTTCTCATGTATCTTTCCAATGTCACAAAGGGTGGAGAAACTGTTTTCCCTGATGCAGTGGTTTGTATTCCCACTTACATCATTACAATGGCTCCTTTGTATTGTTTCTCGGTTCTGTCTGATGAAAACTTTTGTCTTCAGGAGTCTTCCCGCCGCCAGCTTTCAGTAAACAAAGACGACCTTTCTGATTGCGCAAAGAAAGGAATTGCTGGTGAGCTATTATTATCTCTGAGAGTGTTCTAAAACATGTTTTGATTCTCTGTGTTACGTTTATTTAGTGAAACCGAAGAAAGGAGATGCACTGCTGTTCTTCAACCTCCACCAAGACGCAACCCCAGATACATTGAGCCTTCACGGAGGCTGTCCTGTGATCGAAGGAGAGAAATGGTCAGCGACCAAGTGGATCCACGTGGACTCGTTCGATAAGATTGTGACGCATGACGGTAGCTGTGCGGATGTAAACGAGAGCTGTGAGAGATGGGCGGTGCTTGGAGAGTGCGCAAAGAACCCAGAGTATATGGTGGGAACTCCAGAGCTCCCTGGAAACTGCAGGCGTAGCTGTAAAGCTTGTTAAAGAGTTTTAATTTTTTTTTATTGCAATGTAACATGAAGTTTTTTTTTAAATTGATCAATCTCTGTTTTGTCATTTTCTTGTTTCTGATGAGTTGTGTGTTATGACGATGAGACCGTCTCTTGTTCTTGAATCAGTTGGATTTTTTTCTATCAGTGGATCAATTAGGTCAACAAATGTGATTATTGTCTGTCTTTTATGTGTCCATAGAGCTATTAGTACATTTTCTAACTTGTTTCTATCATTTCTTCGGTCTAAAATAACAATAAATGAAATACATTCATCATTCATGTATAGTTGTATACTAGGTGTTTTATTTGCATATACAAGAAAATCATCTTATAAATATTTCTTATTATATTTTATCAATTCCAAAACCATTATAATTCAATTATATTACTTCAACTATGACATATAAAATCTATTAATTGTTTTATAAAATACATAACTTTACAATTAAAAATTTATCACAACTGAATATAATCACTAAAAATTTTATCTAAAATTTCAACATTGTTACGCATTGTTAGAGTTTTATCCATATAATATAAGTCAAGATTCTTTAATCAAAGCAAATATGTTTGAAATGAACTAACAGTTACCATTGAAAGAAAATTATGATGTGTTTGGTTTGTTTAAGTTTGAGAATTTTAAAAGTAATTATGTGGACACTTTATTATATTGTTTTGGACAGTAGAATATTAAACAAAGTGATTTCATTTTAATATTATATTTACACAAATATATAATGTATTTTTTGCAATTTAATTTGATCGGATGGAAAAATACATGTATATAATATATATATAATTTATATATATATATATATATTTCGTTTTAATAAAATAACAACCATCCAAAAATATAAAAGATAAATTTGTATAAATATTACTTGAATAAAAAGGAATTGAAATCTATATTATCATTATCCAAAAAAATATTATTGATTGTGTTATTATCCAAAATTAATAAAAATAAAAAGATAAATAACTGATAATATAATAAATGAAATTAATTATTCATTAAGGGGATAAACAATATTAACCATTATAATTTTTAACGTGAGGGCTCAATCGCAAGTAATAGTACAAACTATTGTATCAATTTAACTTTGAACAAGTGTTACACTGACATTAAGATAACATCACTAAAATCAGATGGCATGCATAGTTTCATGGTATTGATTATGAATGTTTCAAAGTAAACATACTCATTTGTTTAGATAAAGAAAAACAAAACTCCATCTCACATTCTTCACTTAGCTGTGTACATACTCGCCATTTTCCAAATCAACCCATAAACTAGATAAAATGGTATGAAGATCTCTTGCATATGTGGATAAAATGCCAAGCAGTGCATGCGATCATCAATTATAAGCCTCACATATCCATTGACACCCCGGCTCTTACCTCATGAATTCTCCACAATGAAAAAGTCTTGCCTTTCTTCGATGTGTCCATGTGTTATCACCATCAATGCATGTCTCAATACAGTTCCATCAGCATTGAGTGGAACAACCCTGATTCTATAAAATCCATGAGATCAAAAGTAACAACAGTACAGTTAAAATTAGTAGTGTCTTTTATGCATCTCAAAACGACATCATTAATTAACATATAACCACTTACGTCTTTGAGTGCATCGAATTTGACATCTATATCGATAATGATGTCAAGTGGAGAAATCTCTAGCTTTGATGCGATAAAAATCCAATATGCAGCCTCCTCACTACCAAAGTTTCATGTCATTGTCTTTGTCTTCTTAGGTTAGCCTACGAGAACAACAAACAAACTTAAAATCATTTTAAAAGAAGTAATAAATAATCTAATAACTTCATATGCTAAAAATGTGTTTAAGTGGGAAGTGGAAGATACTTTTTGGATCATTGGATCTTTAATCACCTTGAATACTCGCTTCAAACTTGTGATTTTTTTTTTTAATTTTGCTAACCAAGTCATCAATAGCAATTTGTATGTATGACAGAGGATTGCCAACCAATATATTGTGTGCTTGTGTGCTTGTGTGCTGCTTCTATTAGTCTGGCCAAAACTATTGTCGAACAGATGGCTGAGATTTTCAAAAAGGTAAATAGATTAATTTGAAAAAACTTGACCATCTACAATAATTAAAGCTATTATACAAATATTTTACATTCTCGTTGCTCTATCAATGGTCCAAGCCATAAATCAACCTCCAATCTTTTATGATGTTATACAACTTCCAATCAAAAGTGTGCATATGTTGTACATTTACAAGAACAAACTATTGACAAAGTTTGTGGTTATTTGAATAACAATTTTGTAACTTTGAGTTTATGCTTACGGTCCAAAATGTTATTTGTTGTTTGTGGCTTTCTTTTCACAGCATAGTCATGATATTATATGCCAACATAGTCATAAATATCATGTCATCTTTTGCAGACCAACTCCAAAATTCAAAGGTTTTCTATCCAGTATATTATAAAAACCCCACAACTAACTTACATTTTTGTAAATTTTGATCTCTTGTATTTGAATTTTTGTTGTTGTGGACTGAATTGCAGATTGAGCTTATAATCAAGCTTGTGAGTTGTGATGAACAAGTATCCAACTGGAGTAGAAGAGCTATATTTTGTTTTGAAATGCATCTTCGGTCTTTTAGTAGACCTAATTGTAGGGGTCAACCAATATCAGTCTTATATATGTTATATGTTTGATACTTGGTTTGATCCGGATTAATTAAATGTCATCGTGCTGATTTGAATGACATGATTGGTAAATTGTAGCAACAATGAGTGTGAGTTTAAACTTCTAGTTATACATAGAATAATGCACTCATTCATTAACTATTCACAAAGGACAATAGCGCGAACATTTGAACAGCAAGCTATAGAAAGAATTCGAGTTTATAGTTTCTTACCCAACAAGCTAAACCTACGAGCTTCCTATGTCTTTCCTAATTCATTCACTCGTGTGTCTATCTAAATGAGGAACCAACAAATGCCTAACAATGGTACATCTTTTGAGTCCTTTTCTAGAAATCTTTTAAAGAAGCCTAATACTTCATCATTTGAATTGTTTGGCCTAACAAGGCAAATCATAAACGACTATTCAGATAGCTAAATCCATAATTGGGATTGATCCTAATCGACCATGCATCATGGCTTTAAACCGAATTTAGTTAAATCCCCTATATATTAATTGAGGAACATTTGAAAAGATATAACCTCAATTTTGTATTAATTAAAAGAGGCCCCAATGCATAGGTGGCACTCAATTAGGTAGTCAATTACATTCAATTGAAAAATAAGTAAGTCCACATTCGATTTTTATATGTTGTTAGATACATAAGTTGGTCAAACTATATGATATAATGATATGATATGATATTTTCTTTCCTTAAATAAAACCTACGGAATTACCATAAATGACTAATATATATATGGCAATTAATGATTTTAATAATAAAGATTTGATAACAATTTATATCTCCTCCATCATTTTTTTTTTAATTTTATATTATTAAAATAAATTAAACAATCAAATTAGCTATAAAAATAAAATTTAGATTTTTTCGTATATGTTATATTTTGAATTTTTAAAAACGACAATAAATGACTAAAACTATTAAAATTATTATGTTAAAAATTAATGATCAATGGTTTAACATTTTTATTATAAGAAGATACACATGATTTTAAAACCATATGAGTAAAAAATATCATTTAATAATAAAATAAATATATATATATATAGATTAAACACTATATACCATAAGATTACATAAATATTTTAATATTAAAACTTTCAATGAATTTTCAAGAACATTTATAAATTATAAACTTATTAAAGATTTCAGATTGAAAATTTTGTTATTGATGATTTAAATATTTTGTTATAAAACGATATGAATGATCATAGAACCGTATGATTATAAATTCTTATTTAATAAATAACTATACAAAATATACTATTCCTAGAAAAATAGGTTAGTCCATCTTAACTTATATTACACTTTTTATCAAACTAACTATCGAATTGATAAATAACGTACCAAAAAATGTTTTGCACTTTCCTTAAATAAAAGCTATGAAATTACCTAATATGATTAACGTATATGTGAAAATTAATTATAATGAATAATAAATATTTGATAACAATTTTTGTATCTTAGTTCTTTTTTTTAATTTTATATTATTAAAAGATATTTAAAAATCACATTAAATAAAAACATTTATAATTTTTCTTATATGTTATATTTTGAATTTTTCAAAACGTCTATAAATTATTAGAAATTTGAAGATCCCCACTCTGAAAATTTTGTGATCAATAGATTATTTTTTTTGTCATAATAAGTTACTAATGATCATAAAATTGTATTAATATGAACTTTTATTTACTATTATAAGAAGATACACATGATTTTAAAATCATATGAGTAAAAAATATCATTTAATAATAAAACATATATATATAGATTGGGGTTTTTGCCAAAACTAACCCACAACTTGATTTTAATCCCAAACCTATACCCAAACTTGAATCAAATGCAAAACTAACCTAAAAGCCTAGTGAAATTACAGCTCAGCCCCTTGTGACCAAAAAAAAAAAACATAAGCCATTTTTACGAATATAGCCCCATTAAATCGTCTCAGTCGTCTGAGATGTTGGAAGTCGTCTGGACGACTGAAGTGTAAGTCGTCTGGTACCAGTTTATTTTAAAAATAATTTATAAATCTTGTAAAAAAATATTTTGATGCGTAAAAAATAAAAATCAAGTAATTATAAACAGTTTTAACTAATATAAATTAAGATATGATAAAATTGATTTGTTTTGAAGATAGATAAGTGAAAGTAGTGAATCATGAAATACTTTGGTTTAGGAGTTTGGCAAACATATGTTGTAGTATTGTATGTATTGTTAGGGTTAGATTTTGGAAAACTAAAATATTTTTTTCAAAAATTAGTTTTCACCTATATGTGTTTATTTTTGTGTATAGTAAATACTTTTCAAGTTTGATTTGGTTTTATGAAGTGTTTAATTAGATAATTAAGTTTAGGGGTTATGTTTAGGGTGTGGACGACTTATATTTCAGTCGTCTGTTGAATAATTTACCCGGACGACGTATATTTCAGTCGTCCAGACGACTTACTTGTAAGTCGTCTGGGAAGTCTTCTATTTTAGTTTCCCGCTAAAAATATTTAATTTCCCGCTAAAAATATTAAACTCTTCTGGACGACTTACATGTAAGTCGTCTGTTTTAATTTCTTCACCAGACGACTGAAATGTAAGTCGTCCAGGAAGTCGTCTGAGTCAAAAATATTTAATCTAATTGGATTTTTTGTCTCCCTATAAAAAGAAAAATTTACACATTCTCTCTCCTCCTCTCAAATGGCTGCAACAAAAATGTAATGTTCATCATTCTAAAACTCTCCAACCTCTCTCTAATTTCTTTGACTTGAAAACACCAAACTTTATATGAATTTTTCAGTTTTGTCTCATGTATTTCTTACTAATCTATCTCTTTTGCAGGTTTTTAATCAAATGGTACTCATCTTCCACTAATTTAGAGGTAGATCTATTAATTTTAGATATGTATTTTTGTGTGTTCTATAAATGTAGATTTATCTAATCTTCCACTCATTTTCTCTATTTTTAAGTCATTTGAACGTTTTTGGATATGCAGGTTTTTCAGATCTGGATTTGATGTGCAGGTTTTTCAGATCTGGAAGACTTCTGGGACGACTTACCTGTTAGTCGTCTGGAAGTCGTCTGGACTTCTTGGAAGTCTTCTGACAAAGTCGTCTGGACTTCCAGGAAGTCGTCTGGACTTCCAGGAAGTCGTCTGGACTTCCAGGAAGTCGTCTGGACTTCTAGGAAGTCGTCTGGATTTTTCTGAGCGTTTTGGTAAGTTCTTATGTCTGATTTTTCTTCATTTGGTAACTTCTTGTTGTATAAAGTTCTTACTTTTTTCCCAAACTAAAACTCTCCAAACCCACTCTAATCTCTTTGACTTGAAAACACCAAACTTTATATGAATTTTTCAATTTTGTCTCATGTCTTTGTTACTAATCTATTTTTTTTTTGCAGGTTTTTAATTAGATGGTACTCATCTTCCACTAATTTAAAGGTAGATCTTTTATTTTTAGATATGTATTTTTGTGTGTTCTGTAAAGGTAGATTTATCTAATCTTCCATTCATTTTTTCTGTTTTTAAGCCATTTGAACGTTTTTGAATATGCAGGTTTTCCAGATCTGGATTTAATATGCAGGTTTTTCAGATCTGGAAGACTTCTGGGACGACTTACTTGTTAGTCGTCTGGAAGTCGTCTGGAAGTCGTCTGGAAGTCGTCTGGAAGTCGTCTGGACTTCCTAAAAGTCGTCTGGACTTCCTGTAAAGTCGTCTGGAAGTCGTCTGAACTTCCTAAAAGTCTTCTGGCAAAGTCGTCTGAACTTCCAGGAAGTCGTCTGGACTTCTTAGAAGTCGTCTGGACTTCTTAAAAGTTGTCTGGTCTTGTCTACTCAAGTGGAATCCAAGCTTGTCTTTGTAGATGAATGATCTATAATAGTTTTGTTTGTGGTCTGTTTTGTGAATTGCATGTATACTCTTTTAGTTGTGAATTTTTTGTAAAATCAGTAATAATGTTTTCCAAGATGTATTAAATGTGCTAACAATGTGTTTACACATTTACAAATCAATGAAATAATAGACTTCAGTAGCCTTTTTCTTATCTTTGGATCTCTCATATGCAATAATAAACTCCAATGGCCTTTTTCTCATCTTAATAAACAAGAATGTTGGTAAGAGATGAAAACAAATAATAGTAACTAGTCAAAGCATATCATATTTTTTATAAGTTTGCATTGAAAAACTTAGTCAAATTTAGTAAAACTAAGGGAGAGAACATATTTTGTAAATATGAGTTTTACATATCTTGAAGTTACTTATCACTCTTAAAAATACAAGTTATTCAAAAACTAACTTAGAAGACTTAAAAACTAGTGGAGAAGACGCGGACGACTTCAATCTAAGTTGTCTAGACGACTAAACTATATGTCGTCTGGTCAACGCAGAGGTTATTTTTGCAATTGACTTTGAAATATGTTATTTCGGACGACTGAAAGTTAAGTCGTCTACTATTGTTTGGTTAAAAAAAAATCCAAAAAAGCTAGACGACTTACATTTCAGTCGTCAGAGGTTAGTTTTGCATTTGACTGGATTATTTCAGAAGTTTGACTTTTTGGACGACTTACATTTCAGTCGTCTAGTGAAAATTAAAATAATAATATTTTTTTAAAAGTAGACGACTTACAGTTAAGTCGTCATAGGTTAGTTTTGCAATTGAAAAAAAAAACTTCAAGATTTAATTATATACAGACGACTTATAATTCAGTCGTCCACGAGACGACTGAAATGTAAGTCGTCCAGGATTTACGAGGTTTGACCAGAATCTCGGAAAAAAGTCCTGGACGACTTACAATTAAGTCGTCTGGTGGACGACTGAATTATAAGTCGTCTGTGTATAATTAAATCTTGAAGTTTTTTTTTTCAATTGCAAAACTAACCTATGACTACTTAATTGTAAGTCGTTTACTTTAAAAAAAATATTATTATTTTAATTTTCGCCAGACGACTGAAATGTAAGTCGTCTGGGAAAGTCAAACTTCTGAAATTATCCAGTCAAATGCAAAACTAACCTATGACGACTGAAATGTAAGTCGTCTAGGTTCTTTGGAATTTTTTTTGAAACCAAACAATAGTAGACGACTTAACTTTCAGTCGTCTCAGGTTACAGATTTCAAAGTCAATTGCAAAAATAACCTCTGCGTTGACCAGACGACTTCCAGGTAAGTCGTCTACAGCCAGACGACTGAAAGGTAAGTCGTCTACAGCGAGACGACTTCCCAAGTAAGTCGTCTGACGAACAGATCTGGAAAAAAACTTGATGTCATACCTTAAATTGGTGAGATAAGTTCCTTAGCATACATAAGGCTTCTCCAAGCACACAGAATCACAAACGAAAGTCACCCACCCATAATCGTTAGCTTCTATGACTTTATGAACCATAAAAATTTTAGAATCAAAATCTTGGGTTTTTTTAGCTTATTGTGGAGAGAAAGTGAGAGATATGTTGTGTTTAGTTCACAAGAATGGAAAAAGAAGAAGGGTAAATCGATTTTGGCAGCATTAAGAGCTTCAAATTGGTTGTTCATGGTGGTTGTGGTATTGATGACAATGGCAATCTTGTAATTACTTGAAGATGATGAGGGTGAGAGAGTAAAAATGTCATTTTCGAAAAAAAAAAGAAAAAAAAATTGATGGCATTTTCGTAAATTATATGAACTTGTGGGGTGAATAGGGCAAAACCAATTTTCAAAAAAAAGGGAGGTTAGTTTTGTGTTTGACTTTAAGTTGTAGGTCAATTTTGCAAAAATCCCTTATACTATATACCATAAGATTACATAAATATTTTAATATTAAAACTTTCAATGAATTTTCAAAAATATTTATAAATTATAAACTTATTAAAGATTTCACATTGAAAATTTTGTTATCGATGATTTAAATATTCAGTTATAAAATGATATGAATGATCATAGAACTGTATGATTATAAATTCTCATTTAATAAATGACTATATAAAATATACTATTCTTAGAAAAATAGGTTGGTCCATCTTGACTTACATTATATTTTTTATTAAACTAACTATCGAATTGGTAAATAATCTACCAAATTTTTTTTTGCACTTTCCTTAATTAGAAGCTACGAAATTACCTAATATGATTAACGTATATATGAAAATTAATTATTATGAATAATAAATATTTGATAACAATTTTGGTATCTTAGTTCTTTTTTTCTAATTTTATATCATTGAAAGATATTAAAAAATCACATTAAATATATAATAAAAACATTTATATATTTTCTTATATGTTATATTTTGAATTTTTTAAAACGTCTATATATTATTAGAAATTCGAATATTCCCACTCTAAAAATTTTGTGATCAATAGATTATTTTTTTGTTATAATAAGCTACAAATGATCATAAAATATAACGCATATGAATTTTTATTTAATAAATATTCAAACTAAATAATATATATATATATATATATATAAAAATACTAATGATTTAAAGTAACAAGATTGGCTGATCAATTTAGTCGTCCAGTTGAAATTTTTCAAAAGTATGTGAAAGACTAAAGTCAAAGTAAATATGGATTTAGAATAGTAGTTATATTTTACTAACCAAAATACCGAAAAAAACTGAACCGAACCGAAACCAACCCGATATCTGGATTGAACACCCGTAATCCAAATGAAGTCAAACTATTGTTTCATTCTCCAAAATATAATAAAAATAATAACTTAATTCCGCGCAAGGCGCGGGTCTTATCCTAGTTGATGATTAAAATGAATACTTCTCTTGGGTCGGTGGTTATATTCTATAATATTTTAAGCACATGACGATTTGACCAGTCCCTACTCTCTCTTTTTTTTGTGTTTGGTAACTGATTGTGATAGATTAGGAGTCTGATACGATGTCCCCCTCCTACGACTTCGATCATTCAAACAAATATATTAAATCAAACAGGTTTATCGTTGTGTATAATTTACTTGACTAAACTGATAGCCAAACACCAAGGTTGGACAATGTATGTAGAATCCTTGATTACCATTATATGTCGTTTCGGTAATAATGTTTTGATGCTAGAGTTTAACTGTCTGGTAGTATTATATTGGCCAGTAAAATCTGAATAACTAACCAAAAGATATGAATCAGTTCATCTCTTATTGTTATGTCTTAATCTTGGCTATGTTTTGTTCGATTCTCGTTTCTCTCTCACTAGAGGTTGTGATCGTTTAGGTCTGCCTATCAATGCGATCGTTTTCAGTCTTTTACGTGTAGATTAAGCTAAGCACTATTTTTACATCTTTCGGATTTTTTCATTACATAAGCTTGAGAATAAATAATAAAGTGTTTGAAACGGTTATTTTATTACAATAAAGTAATTACGTCGAGGAGAGGAGTAAAACAACACATAACATGGATAGGGTCATTGGCAATACAACACGTAAAAAGTGATAGGGTTCGATCTAGGGTTAACATGGATTGCGGCGGGGAAGATGATCCCATGATGGAGACCCCCGAGGAGAATCAACAGTTTACTTCTCATAGGAAGCGCAAGGCGGATGAAGTCGAAGATGTTGGTGACGCAGGGAGCGGCGGAGAGGGCCGGGATGAAGAGGACATAGACGGCGACGTGTCTAGCCGTGAGGGGTTCCAAGAATGGGACGTGGACAGTTTCGACGATGGACACCAATACATACCCAATAAGAAGATCGATCCAAACGATGAGGAAGCTCAAAAGATGCGTCGATACAGGATTCAGATGTACGAGAGCAATGTATACCTTCTTACCTCTTATTGATTTCAATATACAAAATGGGTACAACAAATTATAAATCTTTTCTTTTAAATGTTGATTCTTTAGGGTTTCAACGTGGATAAAGAAAACTTTCCTGGGAGAGTAGCCTACCGAGAACTCTATCCTATTGATCTTGATCAACCTTTTAAGAGTGGTCTTACAGGGCGAGCCTACATGCAAAACAATGTCGATTTGACCGTGGACAAATACAACAAAATCAACGTTTGTAGCTTATCCCCTAATTATTTGAAACAATGTTTCCTCAGGGGCTGTCTCTTACATGTGTGTCTATTGTGAGGGCTGTTGTCTGCACAGTCTCCTGTTCAGTCAAATCCTACATCACCTTCATGGCCAGGGAGACTCCAGATGGAGATCTTGTCGAATATCAAGCTAAAACAGAACAGATGCCCTGGCAAAACCGAGCCCACGGCCTCTTCTGCAGACCAACTCCTAAACCAAAAGGTATACAGTTATTAGTTTAGCAGTTCTTGAAATTTTTCATTAAGCATTATTGTTTGATCTCAAATTTGTTTTTTTCCCCTCCAGTTATACACGTGCCCAGGTACGAGGATTGTGTATCCAGTGATTCTTCCACCGATAGTAATGCATCTAGCCGCGGAAGCGACCAAGCATGGGACGTCGATAGCTTTGATGATGAATCCGAGTACCAACCCCCTGAGAGAATGTGTCCCATCGAAGAGGAAATTAAACTAATGCGTCTTTATAGACCAAAGATGAACCGTAGCAAGGTTATACTTTTCTATGATAAATTAATCACTCTGAGAAGAATTATACAACATTTATGGATATAAAGTTATCATTGTATTTAGGGTTTCTACGTGGATGGAGAAACCTACCCTGGGGAAACTGTCTTTTTCTCTCAGGTTGATCTTGATGAACGCTTCCCCGGTATTGAGCTTACAGGCCGTGAGCACATGCAAAGCCTGGTAGATTTGGCTCTTGAAAAATACAACAACATTAAGGTTTGTAACTAAAACTATACTCTCAAATGTTAATCATGTACGTGACACAATTTGCCTATATTTAATCATACTCTTTTTTCTGCTAGGAAACAAATGTGACATGTGAATCAATTGTGCGGGCGAATCTGACGAGAGTGAACGGGTACAAGTTGTACATCACGTTCATGGCTAGAGAGTCTCCAGAGGGGGAGCTTGTGGAGTATCAAGCAAAAACGGAGAGGAAGGTTTGGCAACGGAAATATCATGCCATGTTTTGCAGGCCAACTCCAAAATCCAAAGGTTTGCTATCTAACTAACTTATGTTTTTGTAGATTTTGGTCTTTTCTGTATTTGACTTTTTTTGTTGTTGTTGTTGTGAACTGAATTGCAGATTAACGCTTGTGAGTTTATCCAAGTGAACTAGAAGAGCTATCTTTGGTTTTAAAATGCATCTTTTATCTCTTAGGGATCAACTAATGTTTCCTCTAGACTTCTTCAAGAGTTGTAATGTGGTGAACTGTTCCTCTTTGAGGATGGTACTAATATCAGTTCTTTTGTTTCATTTTTGACCTTATGCTATATTGGTGACAATTGCAAAATGTCTGGTTCAGTGAATCGGTTATATTTTGATCCTCGGTTTGATCTAGTTTAATTAATTGATATCAGGCTGATTTGAATGACATTATTGGTAAATTTGGTGCTGAGACGGCGTAGCTCACAGCAAAGATATCAGTAGCAAACTTGAGCAATATCTAGAGTTCGAGTTGATATTTTCTTAGGAGCTTACTATGTCTTTTTTAATTCATTTACTCTTGTGGCTGCCTAAATGATGAACCAACAAATGCCTAACAATTGGACATCTTTAATTTGAGTCCTTTTCTACAAATCTTTTAAAGAAGCCTAATACTTCATCATCTGAATTGTTTGGCCTGACAAGACAAATCATAAACAGCTATTTAGATAGCTTAATCAGGATTGATCCTAATCGACCATAATGACTTCAAATCGAGTTAAGTTCCATTTTCATGATTAAAATGAACACTTCTCTTGGGTCAGTGGTCGATTTGACCAGTCTGTGACTCTTTTTTGTGTTTGGTAACTGATTGTGATAGAATAAGAGTACGATACGATGCCCCGTCCTACAACTTTGATCATCCAAACAAAAATATTATATCAAACAGGTTTATCGTTCTGATTAATTTACTTTCTGACACTTTAATTACTAAACTCTTAATCATCATAGCTAAACACCAAGGTTGGATGATGTGTGTAGAATCCGTAATTACCATTATATTTTGTTTTAGTGATAATGGTTTGATACTAGAGCTTAACTGTCTACTAGTTTTGCCCAGTAAAATTTGAAATAACTATCCAAAAAGATATGAATCAGTTCTCTTATTGTTATGTCTTTATCTTGACCATGTTTTGTTCGATTCTCTCACTAGAGGTTGTTTACAAGTTGGCTTAGCCCACACAACTCAATTGACAACTATATCTTGATTTATAAATTGATTGACTTGCCGTGAAAGTGATTATGTGAATGAGACATGTTATTCTACACGGATTGGACTACAGTAGGCTGAATTTGTCGTCATTGACCTCAAATTTATTTTAACCATTAACAAAAACATTATGATCGATAATGGATTTCAACCAAATATTTTAAACTGTTAAATTACTTTACACTCACTATATTAACACATGTCATTGTTTCATCGGAAACGTGTTTGAACACAAACGATACAATAACTAAAATGAGTAGTTTCAAATTTTAAGTTTAAACGACATAGACATTTGTTTGTTGTCGGTCCATAGACATCAAAACACATTTGTCTTGTTTCATGCTGCAGAAGAAACCGTAGATGAGTCCGACATGAGTTATTTTCCTCGAAGCAGCTTGTGGGCTCTACTTGGATGGTGGTGACCGTCGAGACAATCATAATGATCAATAATTTGATAATTGAATACGTGAGAAATTTTATTTGAGAGATGTACGTCACATTTGAAATATATTAACGACCTCTTTTAATTAACGCTTAGACAAACGGCTATAAGAAATTACAAAAAAAAAGCTTCACTAACCAAAGAACGCTTAGACAAACGGCTACAAGAAATTACACAAAAAAAAAAAAAACTTCACTAACAAAATATAAAACGTTTAGGTTTACGTGCTATGCGCAACATACTATCTAGATAGTAATAAGAAACCGTAATATGTTAAAATTACTCGACACTAGTTACAAAACTGTAAGTTCGATTAATCATCCATGGAAAGTTTAAGAGATTTCAGAACCACAGATATAATTATCTACACGTCCCAACTAAGCTATAGTAATACTATTTTATAGTGTGTAATTGTAGCATGTGGTATAATACTTGGCTCCGGGGATAATATTTTCTAGTTGTGATATTTGGATGTTTTTTTTTGAATATATATTTTTTTTACAACGGAATGTTTTATAGATATCATCGTGACTTTTGATTTTTGAATATATATATATATAGTATTTGATTATTCGAAAGTATTTATAGATAATTTTTTCAAAAAAAAAAAGTATGTATAGATAAGGCCACTTATAAAGTTCATCAACCTATATTCAAAGATTAGTTTTTTCTTTTCTTTAAAAAGTAGCTTTTTAGTCAGTATTACTTTGAAACCTAACTTTTTTACTGGTAAAACTTTATAAAACCAAAATCTACTATAATATCCAAAATCACATAATTAGAAAAATCTTCAAACGCGTAAAAGAATGGATTTGATCGTGGAAAACGACATAATCGACAAGAACATGAGGCTCCAAACTTGTAAGTAGTAAAGTTGAAATTTCCTCGTCATCTTCGTCAAAATCAACGACAATAACAGGAGTATTATTCGCATTGTTTTCTTATATACTTAATACTTATTCATAAGTATTTAAATCAGAAAAATATTTAAATATTTATGAATTATTACATAACTGGATCAGAATTTTTTTTTTTTTTAAAGAGTGGTAATAAAAAGGAGTGTCAGTGGCGACATAAGTGAACAGAAAAAAGTTAAAACCTTTCCGTATAATGTCAGTCGTGGATTCATCATTCAATCTCGAATTATTTCATTAAATAGACCTCTCTTCTCTATTATCTCTCTCTCTCTCTCAGCTTTTGAGTTCGTATTGAATACTAGTATATAGTAATTTATATCATCGGTTTAATATTATTTGGTCCGATGATGATGAAGCAAGAAGAATCAGCAGCTGAACAACCCGAAATTGCTATAATCGTTGGTGATTCTTCTCCTCCTCTTTCTCAGGTGCATATGTCCAAACAAAACCCCAATCTTTGTCTCTTCCTTCCTTTAAAACCTAATAAAGCTTTTATCATTCTGGGTTTTTAGATTCTAAAGTAAATCTGTAAGCTTTATCTAATAATATCTCTTAAATCCACGTGGCTTATTCAAAGGAAAGAGCTTTGTTGTTAATTATGTTTACTCTTTCTGATTTTTTCTCCTGTAAAGTTTTATGGTTTATGTTGGCTTTGACATCATATTATGGATCTTGTCTTTTTTCTGAGGATTTGATCTATATCTGATTCACTTAGTAGCCATGAGAATCTCCTTTTTGATTTGTTTATGTCTCTGCTTTAAATATCATTTTGGGTATGGAGAAAGATTGTTTCTTTGAGCCTGAGGTCTAGTTTGCATATGTGTGTACCATTGCAAAGTTAGTATCTTTTTAAAGAGTCAAGTAAAGGAGACAAAGCTTATGTTTAATCTCTTTCTTGTGCATGAGAAAGATCTGAGCTTTGACATGTGTTACTTTACTTACTTATATTGGTTGATCATCAGGTGAAAGAAAAATCTACTGAAGAAGATGTGCAGAGCTGCTCTCAACCGAGCGGAACAACACACTCAGATCTTTCAATACAAATACCCCCTAGACCAATCCCGTTCCTTGGTGGCGGCCGTATCCCAAAAGGTTCACTGAAGTCAACAAGCTCATTCAAAAGCGGCGGCACTACATCCTCACCTTCACCAAGAGGGATCTTGCGTAATCTCAGCTTGAAAAAGAAAGTTGTAACTCATCCTGAAAGCGAGAGAAGCTCTCTACTCTCTCCCGGTCTCATGGAAGGAGCTGCTAAAAAGGCCAATGCTGCTGGTTCAGCAACTTCGCCTTATTGGCAAAGATGCTTGTCTCTTCCATCTAGACAGCCAGCAAAGTTATCTCCTGTGGTGCCTGCTCAAGTCTCAGCTGCTGTTCCCGGTGAACCTCCTAGGGTGTGTGTTTTTGCTATCTTACAGTTACTTTTGTAAATAGATAAATTTGACTAAATGGAGATTTTATTTTGTTGCAGAAAGATTCTGCTCATCCACCAGTTCCAAGGTCATTGTCCATGCCTGGGAGAAACAAAGTCATTGTTCGATCTATTTCTTTTGACAACCGCAAAGCTCATGTTGCGTCTGAAACAAGCGCAGGTACATGTTTTCTAACAGATGTTAACTTCAAGTGTTTTCATCTGAGTGTTGAGTTTAGGCAGTCACTTAACCAGTTTATACTTTGACTTTCTTGAGTATTAACTTTCTATCATCTACTTTTAAATTTTCATTGAACCAAACAGATACAGACTTGTGAGAAAACTTGAGGTCTGGATAATAATAGTATGAGTAATAATAGATTGAGTCATGTGCATTGCATATTCATTGAAAGAAATGTAGAGCTTATTGGTGCAGTCATGTGCTATATGTAACATATACTAATTATAATCTTGGTTTTTGATTTTTTCTTCATTGGCAGATCAAATCTCTCCAGTTCCCACTGAAGAAACCGAAGAAGAGATTCCAGAAGAAGAAGCGGTGTGCAGGATCTGCCTAGACGAGTGCGAAGAAGGCAACACTCTGAAAATGGAGTGCAGCTGCAAAGGCGATCTCAGGCTTGTCCACGAAGCGTGTGCAATCAAGTGGTTTAGCACAAAGGGGACAAGAACCTGCGACGTGTGTAGACAAGAAGTCAAGAATCTACCGGTTATATTGCTCCGCGTGCCTACGACTAATCAACTAAACAGCAGACGTGACCGCAGTAATCAACAGAATATGCAGTCACAAACCGCTAGGTAACAACTTCTTAGATTCTTCTTCTTCTTTTTTTTTACTTCACCAAATAATACAACTGAGAATTGGATTGTGGTGCAGTGCTTGGCAAGAGTTTGTGGTGCTAGTTCTAATCAGCACGGTCTGTTACTTCTTCTTCCTCGAGCAATTACTGGTAAGCACCAATACAAATGATCTGTCTCGGTAGCTACTTTGTTGTAAAAAAAGATATTGACTTGTTTGGTTTTGTAGATTCGGGATCTCAACACGCAAGCTATCTACATAGCAGGGCCGTTTTCATTAACGTTAGGCCTCTTAGCATCTGTTTTCGCCATTGTTCTAGGTAAAAACACTGCCTCTATTGACCTTCAAAGTCTCTCTCTTTAACATTCTGCTAATACCATATCTGACTCTGCAGCTATTAGAGAATACATATGGACATACGCAGCACTTGAGTTTGCTCTTGTAGGCATGTTGGTTCATCTTTTATATTCTACAGTAAGCAATACTCTCACTTACATTCCTGGTAAAAATAGAAATAATGTTTCTGAATCTCTCTCTCTCTCTCTCTCTGTGTTTCAGGTGAGACTACCTGCGATCTATTCTATACTGTTTGCAGGGATTCTTGGTTTTGGAATAGCAGTGTGTTTAAACTCCTTGTACCTTAATTACTTCGCTTGGCGTGCACGTGTTGCAGAGAACTCAAATCCAGTGTGAATACACACGCCTATCCTTTGGTGTGTTTGTATTCTGGAAAAAGGAGAAGAAGGTGGTGATCTGATCCAGCAGTGACATGTAAAATGTAGATATGTCCACGTTCCTCATTTGCGTCCCCTTTAGTCTTCTTTTTTGGGGACGATGATAAGTTGTAAAAGAGAATAGATTCTTGTATCAGGTGAAAAGAGTTTAATGTATGTTATCTGTTGCTTCTCTTCTGAATAAAGATGCCAAGGTTCTACAATGCTTTGCTGTTTTCTGAAGATACAAACGGTTCATATTGACTTCATAAAAACAGCGAAAAAGGGGAATTCCGGAAATCGAACTGGGGACCTCTTGCACCCAAAGCGAGAATCATAACACAAGATGAAACTGATGCTATGTTACAGGTGAAAATGGATACCACTCTCTTGACTGTAGCAACAATGTAGTTAGAAGCATATGCTGATTAAGCTACAAGTCTTGAGTAAAACTAAGAAAATACAAAAAAAAAAACGCAAGAGTTAGCTACAAACAACTAAACAATCTCCAAGTCATGACTTGACCATATCCCTGGTGAGCTCCGGTTTATTCTTTGTCAGTAAACCTGTACGCCAATAATAAACCGGTTCCACCAGAACAATGATTTGAGCAAGTCATCATCAACAGGCAGATTCCTCAAGGTGGAGATTGATGATGGTCTTGAGAGCCAGGAACAGGCAAAGCAGCTGGATCAAGCTCAAACCAACCTTCCAACACCCCTCTCCCTTCTGTTCCCTTCAATCTAAACGACGGTACCCTATGCGAGAATCTAAACAACTCATGAGGCGGAATCTCAAAAGTATCCGCTTCCTCCTCCGGCAATGGACTGTACACATACTTAAACCCTTCCACTTTAGACAAGAACCCCACAGACACCGTCCCGCCTCCCTCTTCATGATCAGACAGTATCTCAACAAACTCGTACTCACGTGGAGAATCTGAGTCCTCCTCCTCCTCCATGTCCCAGTTCTTGAAAAGAGCCCACGTTTCTCCTTTCCCCGGGAACACAGTGAAGTTCTTAGCGTTGCTTCTCGTTTTGCTTTGAACCAGATGAGAGAATAAGTCACAGCTACTTGTCTTACCCTCATCCCCAAGTACGTACCTACCAACAGACACAGGCAAGTCTCTTGTTTCATCAGGCTCTAACCAAACGTACTTAACCGAGAATCTTGGTTTTGTAACTTTTTTTATGACGGCATAGAATCTAGGCATCCCCTCTCCTTCATCATACAAAGCCCACACCTGACGTTCACTAAAACAGCTCTTCTCCCTCAGCTTATCAAAGTCAGAAAACTCAGGATCCTCACAGTTGATAACATTTGCTTCTTCTTCTGCTGCTGCTTCACCTCCTAAACTTGACTCCTCGTCCTCCGAATCATCTAAGCTTACTTGTATCTTCTCCTTTGGGTTCAAGGCTTCAGTAGACTGGTGATGATGATCCTCATCTACCTTTTCAGTATCTACATTTTCACCTTCCCCAACGTCGTTGACTAAGTCAACATCATCATCGTCGCTCACATTCTCGTTATAAGAAACCTGACGCTTGCTACGTACTGACCTCCGAGGCTCCTGTCCTCCATTGGATCCCATATTATTTCCTGCTGCCATAGTATCATCATCTTCTGAGTCGCTACTACTCTCACTGTCAGAGCTTTCACTACACTCATCTATATCCTTTCTCTTCCTCTTTCCGTTATTGTTTTCCACAGTAGAAGCCGTCGCCTTCTTTCCAGGGGGCACATTGTTACTATCATCTTCCGAGTCGCTGCTACTCTCACTCTCAGAGCTTTCACTAGGCTCATCCATATCCTTTCTCTTCCTCTTCCTCTTTTCGTTATTGTTTTCTGCAGTAGAAGCCGCCGCCGCCTTCTTTCCAGAGGGCACATTTTTAGTATCAACCGGACGCTTGTGTGGCTCAGCGCAAGCCCTTTGTCCTGGAAACATGTTCTGTTGTGTCGGAAAAGAAACTTCAAAAGCAGTGAACAGCTTTTTGCAAGTCTGGCAAGCAACTTCTCTCTTGACATGCTCCCTCCCATACTCATACCTGCTCCCACAAAAGGGACAAGAGGTCCAAAACGTTGGCCGAGGAGCGAAACCGTGTGGCGGCTGGCCTTGAGGTCTCACCCCATTGAAGACATTCCTCATATTAACACTTGCCTGCTGCGCGCGATAACTAGGTACACGTGGCGCAGGTGCAGGCCTCGTTCTGCGTTTAACATCATGAAGCATCCTCATGTCTTTATCCAAAAGTATCCTCTGAGCTTCACCGATGAGTTTAAAAGCGGACTCGGCGCCAGGGAGCTTGTTTTTATCAGGGTGGAGAAGAAGCGCGAGCTTCCTGTACTGTTTCTTGATGACGGCTTCGTTAGCGTTCACGTCGACCTGGAGTATCCCGTACCAGTCCATCTCGTTGTTTCCAAACGTCTTCTCCGCCGCGGCGCAGTGCACGTCGCAGACCATCGTCATGTGAGATATGTTCTCAAGAGTGGAGTCCATGCTGTGAGCTTTGATGGCGAGCTTACGAGCGGCGGTGAAGTCAGACTTTTGCATTAAGGCTTCTGCTAAAGCTTGGGCTCTAAGAGCCTCATCTCTATTAATATTCATTACCACCAGACAAAGTGAATATAAAACACCCTTTGTCCAGTATCCACCTCTACTTGGATCCTCCTGTTACAGAAAGATAAACGCTTTTGTCAGTTAGATGAGTGTGCTACAAACTCTAAACAGTTAAATAACTGGTAAGGCCATCTCCGTCCCTACTCTATTTTTTCCTTTAAAATTGAGTAAAAGTGAATATGGAGTAAGGAATGTTCCAACCCAATTTCATATCTCCATTTTCACTTTTACTCCCTTTTAAAGGAAAAAATGGAGTTTTAGATTGGGGATGCTCTAAGGTAAAAAAAAGTACTATTGATCGTAATGAAAAAAAAAATATTCTCAGGCTAGAAAAGTGTAACCTTTTGGAGTGTAATGAAAAAAAAGAAAAAAAAAAAGTAAACTTTGGGAAATTTACGAAAACCCAAAAAAAAACCTAAGCCATGTTCCTCTACAATACAAATTATAGAGAGATGTGATTAAATGCATAATTAAGCCCAGAAACTAACAAAAGGTGGAATATTTAGAGATGGGTTATTGCAATTGGGGTTACTAAGATGTGATTGATGCAGAGGCGAACCAAAACAGAGTAGGATTCTCAGAATTTGAAATTGATACACGATCCGAAGAAGAACAATTAATTGAATGAAGGTTTTTAATTGGGTGGAAAAATAAATGAGAGAGATTTTTTAAGAGAGCTCACCGGAGGATAGCAGCAGCCGATCGGCGGAGGAGAGGAGCGGTTAGAACTAAAAACCAAATCTAACCTTTTTCTGGTTTATGTTTTTTGTTGTTTTTTTCTAGTAATTTTTTTATTTTATTTACAAAGATGACGTATTCTAATTAATTACAGAGCAGTCCTTCAATTTTAATTAGAATTAAATTTATAGACAGATTTTCATAAACAAGTAAACAGCGTAAATTTTTTTTTTTTTAACACAAACAACGTAAATCAGAAGTGTGATTTAAGACGAGAGAAATCAAAATCTGGATAACTACAAATCGGAAGAGAATGCACACTTGAGAGCAATACACGCATCGTTGAGATTCAGACAAATACTAAAAGGAACAGAGAGACGAACAGATTCCGAATTAAATAATGGAAACATAATTACAAAAAAGAAAAAATCTCGAACCATGCATAGAGCAGTTTCTTTCCTTTTTCGTGTATATTTGTAAGAAAGAAAAAAATTAGTAAAAACTGTCATTAGGAGTTCAAAGTTCAAACTTGAAAGTGATTATTAATGAATAATGAGTGGATAACAACGGATAGTGATCAACCGTAATTTATCCAAGATTTTATATAATTAGTTTATAATCAATCTGATAGGAAAAAAAAAAGTGTTCTGGTTATTTTCTTTGAGACGAAAAGAGTTGTTACATATTTCCCAATCAGTAATCACGATATTGCACATTTTCATAATCTAATCAACTCAAAAAGCTTTTATCGTTTTATATAAACACAATACATAGAGAAACAGCTAAAGTTTATTGGCTTGAGTTTCCATGGAATGGATGACGAAGAAGATACACACGTTCACACACAAGCGAGAGAGGTCTCAGTACTTTGACATGATCTTCCAGTAGAGTTCCTTTGGAGCGGGCAAACCAGTGAAAATCTCAAACTGCTCGTAAGCCTGCCTCACAAACATCTCTGATCCCGACACTGTTACGGCTCCACATTCTTCTGCTTCCCGTAACAGTCGTGTGATTCTTGGAGTATACACCGCATCAAATACTAGTGCGTAGTGCTCCAATGCATGCTGGGGAACCAATAATAAGCTATACATCAAAAGAAAAGAATCGAAAGCAAAATGATATATATAGAGAGAGAGAGAAGCTAACCTTGGAAATGGGAGTCTCATCGACATTTGGTTGCATACCTACAGAAGTGGTGTTGGCCAAAACCATGCCGTCTTCTGGATGGAAGTTCTCTAAATCTGCTAGAGATACCGCTCTGCCTCCGATTGCTTCTGCAACCTCTAGTGCTCGTTCTTCAAAATAACACGACACCATGAAAAGAGTTAACAAATCATATCAGTTGATTTAAAAATTGGTATAGGGCAGCGTCTAGGCGTCCGTCTAGTCGGCAAATCAAGTCTAAACGAAGCCATTTTTTCTAAATGATTTTTTTTTTTAAATCAGTCTAAACGTCCCCATAAACAATAATTTTCTATAGGGGTGCCTAACTACTTAAAATGTTTCAATAAAGGGACATGTATTTTTACCATAAGTTCGATTAGCAATTACAACTTTGGCTCCCTTCACTTTTGCACCATAAGCAACTGCCTTGCCTGCTCCACCAGCACCAATAACCACCACTGTTTTACCGGCTAATGGCGAAGCAGATGTACAACGACTTGAGCCTTAACGAAAGCAAAAAAAAAGAAGGAAAAGCCAACATGAGTAAAACCTTAATTTCTCCAACAAAGGATTTAATGCTGTGAACATAGAACTTACTTCGAAGGCCATCTTCAATAGCAGAAATGGAACCAATACAATCCGTGTTGTAACCCAGCAACTTTCCATCACTTTTTCTCCTTAGTATAGTGTTCACAGCTCCTATAGACTGTTAAAAGAAAGAATTAATCAAGCATTCAGGGTTGAAGCAGATTTATTCCATCCCATAGTGATATAGCAAACCGGACCTTTGCCAATGGATCAACCTCATCACAACATGTCAATGCAGCTTCTTTGTGAGGAATTCCACAGCTGCAAAAGATTTACATAACGATTCTGTTCATTACTCGGAAAGTTTATCTCCTGGAGCAGGGATGGCCCTGAGCATAGTCTGGTGAAGTATTGGTCTATAGTCCCAAAAAGTTTAAGAAAATTTTACATATATATATATATAGGATCAAAAATTTGTAAAAAAAAAAAATTATACAAGCTCTTACTAAATTGTTTATAGCTTTTAAAATCTCAGGGCCGGCCCTACCCTCAAAAATTACCTGAATCCAACGAAATCAGAGGATGAGTATGCTTTGAGAAAGCTTGCAACATCATCAACTAATAGGTGAACATATACTCCATTAAAATCAACTGATTTGAAAGCTTGATTGTGGACAACAGGTGATTTGCTGTGACTGACAGGCTGGCCAATAACTCCATAAACCTTGGTGTCAGGACCAATTCTTCTAAAGTTGTAAAGATCCAACAGATCCTTGATCGTTGGTTGACCAGGTGCAGACACTTTTCCATATTCCAAGGTGCCAAAGGTCATATATCCACCAAATTTTGAACAAAGAATATGAGACATTAGACCCCTTTGACCCATAACAAGTCCTATTGTGGGAATCTGAAATTTGAGTGAAGAAGTTCAAACATTAGAATCACATTCAGAGACCAGCAGCAAACGTGCAAGGCAAGGCAACTAACTTGAGCATTTGAAGTTATATGGAACATGCGAGCAACATCTGTGATGTCAACAGAAGTAGTAACAATTTTCACTATGTCGGCTCCAGCCTGTTGTATTCTTACAGAAAGGTCACTGAGATCCTCAAGGGAAGGGGTATTCTGATAGTTGTGTGATGAAACAATAACTCTAAAATTTTTAGGCTTCTTTCCTTTAATCGATTTGATGAACTCACTTGCAACCTTAAACACACACACACACACACATGCGAAACTAATTATCATCAAAACAGTGAAAAACATCTTCAGTTTTATTTAGGATGATAACCTGAAGTTCAACATCAACGTAATCAGCTCCTAGTTCCATGGCCAAACGGAGCACATCCAGACGCTCATTTTCATCACCTTCATGTTGACCACCTTCCCATTTTGGTCTAAAGAGCAGACATTATAACAAAACAACATTACTCATACTGCAGCACAATAAGTAGTCCCAAGCTTTTGACACACGTACACAAACCTGTAGGTGAACAGAGTGGGAAGAGGAGATTTTTTAATGATTGTTTTAAGATCCTCAAGAGGGTTGAAACCCTTGAGACTATCTAATCGAATTTCCACCAAATCTGCACCCAGTTCACGTGCTTTGCACGTTTCAGTCACCATCTTGTTTATTGAATCCGCCATCACTGGAGCACAGATCAAGCTCGGATTCTTGGTGATTTTTTGACTTCCAATCTCCGTTTCCATAGAATTTGAAGCCACCTAAGAGAATCATCACTCACTCATGGGTTTTACAATACCGATTTCTAATTAAGGTCACAAAAAGTCATAACTAAAAAGTGTAGGTGTGAAGAAGCACTGGCCCACCATTTTTGCAATTATTATTTGTTAGGTTACAATAACATAGTGAATAGTAAATAGTAACGTTTTATATTAACTGTCATTTGTAAAAAGTTTATATTATTTTATTTTGATCAAGTATCTCTCTGTTTCAAAAGGGTGTCATTTTAATATTTTTACATTAAAATATTATTTTAAAATTGTAATGTAATTTTGAATTTAATATTAATTACAAACGCATTAATTCTATAAATAGTTCTATTTATTTTAAATACTATTGATTGAATATGTATAACTAATAAAATAATATATTTCAATTATTTCTAATATGTGTAAAAAAGTATTGAAAGAACAAATTTTACGAAACAAAAAATATATAAATTGTTATAATTTATGAATAATAAATCATAAATTATATATTACAGTAATATTAATTTTATGTAGTTTAAAAGATAATCGAATCGACGTCTCCAATAGTTTTTCATTTTACAGGAAATATCAAAAATGAAAAAAAAAACTTTTTCTAATGTGCATTATTCTGAGGAAAAAATGAGTTTATGTTTGAGGGAACACTATTTACACATTCATTTTAATGTTTCATTTTCTTATTATGGATTGATCCTTATTTTCTTATAGTTTTGTTTTATACCTAAAAATATTTAGTATTTATGTTTTACGCTTTGAAGAAATTATTATACTTTAGCAATACAGTTATAAGTTTATATAAATTATTATATGTTTTTTAAGAAACTAAACTTATATGTATATAATAATGAATATTTAGTTCAAATGAATTTTATTTGGGTAAAATTTGTAAATTTTATAAAATAATAAAAAATTTGGAATTAATAATAAATAGTAATAATACAATATATTTAAAATATTCGTTTTGAGTGGGAAATGAGTAAAACCATAGGTACAAAAACAAAATTTTAAGTTTGTCTCATTTAAAGGAAAAAAATTGGCAAACCATTCGAAAGGCCCTAAAAAGCTCTTTAGAAAACTGATTTTTTGTGGTAATTTTTTTTCCTTTTTTAACGACAACTAATTAAGAACAGACCTTTCAAGAAACACCAAATTTCTAAAAGGTTCAAACTTTATTTGAACACGAACCAAGAAAAAAATCACTAACATAGACATTGCTTTGTTCCATGCTTCGACGTTGCTTTCGAGTGGAGGAAACTACAGGAACCTGCACACTCCTGGTTTGCCGGGAAGAGAGTTCGGCGGATAAGTAACTCGATTTGAAGATGAGACTGAAACCGGAGGCCAGGAGACGGAGGTTGGGAACGCAGGTCGGTGACGGTCGTGGGATGGAGAGGATATGAGAAGGACGTACATTAGCTGAAGAAGAAGGAGCCATTGTAAAGACGTCGACAGACCGTACAGCTTTTCTTCACCGTTTATTAGTTAGTTATATGGTTTTACAAAAACATATAAAAATCATGTGTTATTAGACATGTGGACACATTTCCTTCAAAATTATATTGTTTGGGACATGTGATCTTCAACAGAAAAGTATTCATACAAATTGAAAATAAACAAAAACAATTTTAAGAAAATAGTATGTTTCGTTTGGATAATCATAAATCACCACATTTTGATTTTTTTTGTTGACAAAATTAACGCATTTGTTTGCTCACAAATTTGTTTAGGTATGGACATTCAATTTTGGGTTTGGTTCTAGTTTTTTTTTGTTAGGTTCTAGTTAAATTATATTTTTTTAATTTTTTTGGGTTCAAAAGATATAAGTACTATTTGATTATTTATGAATTTTGAGTTTAGTTTCAGTTTGATATTTTGGTATTGTGTTTAGAAAACAATATTAAAAACCGATAAAATTTTAAGTTCAATTCATTTTTGGTTTGGTTCCCCTTTTTCAGATAATATTGAATAATTCGGGGAAAATCATATTTTGGGATTTTTGGATAAATTATCGGTAATTCCGATAAATTTAAATATTTCAGATCAAAATATTCAGGTGATTTATTTCTATTTAGAAATTAGAACTATTTTAAATATATTAATGGATAAAAAGTAATAGGGTAAACATATTTTATATTATACTATAGTTTATGAATCATTATAACAATTTTAACTTTGTATGAAAAGAAATATAGATGTATTTTAAATTATACTATGATTTTTTATTTACTATATTGAATCAATTTTATATTATAATTTTTTGCATAAATTTGTATAATTTTTTCTCATTATTAAAGTTTTTGGAAGTGTAATATTTTTTTGTACTTATGAAACACCTTAAATTATAAAATTTCAAATTGGATTTGTGTTTTTTTTACAAACACATAAATATGTGGATTTATTATATTGATTGGTCTTTGTTACCGTTTTATATTTGTAACTCATTTTAATTTTTTTTAACACACTTAATATACATTATATATTATGTTATTTTTATATCAGGGTCATATGTGTATATATGGTCAATAAAGTGATAGATACATAAAAGTACAAATCTTATTATGTATTAATCTGCTGAACAAAATATGTACTAGTACTAAAGTAATTATTACATGTGTCTTGTATCTCTGGTGAAATATGACAGTACTTCTAAGCGACTAAACTTTTAGGTCATGTGTCGTACGTGTATCTCTGGAAAAAAAAAGGTAGCATCTCAGCTATACTGTATAATAAAGTAACAACTAAGGTCTGAAAACTTAGCAGAATCAGAAAGAACAAATATCTGAAGAATCTCTCTTATAGATTAGCAAACTTAAAGCAGTAAAAAGGAAGGAAGATCAACTAAAACATTTTATCATCTCTATCTGAAAGGAATGGTAATAATTAATAAAGAGATTGAAGAGGAGGATATCATCACATAAGTTCGATAATTTTTCAATAAGTTATCTCCGACCTGCCAAAAAACACTCTGTAATGAAAATCAAACTAAAACTCAGATTACAAAAACGAAGACTTAACTAATCGGGAAGTTTAATTTTAATATAAGCATTTGTTTTTTTTTTAAACTATCAAACAAAGATAGTGGTAGAAATATTAGAAGGATATGTAATTTAGGGTCTTTTGACAATTTTATTAGTCCACGATTTTCTGTTGTGGTACCAAAATTTTTAAGTTTATATATATACTAAAATTATTGATTTAATGTTTGCTTTGATCTTGTTTTACATTAGTTACGTTATGTATCTCTAAAAAACCGCACAATGCAAAAAAAAAGGAATATAAATATTCTAAAATTGTTGAAAATAATTAAATTTAACAATTTTTCATATTTGGGTTTGAGAATTTTTAATTGTGTGGGAACAAATTTTTTGAAAGTTTACTTTGTTCAGTTAATATTAATTTTGTTGGATACTGAAAATATTCGGTAGGTGTAGTATATTTATAAAATATTTTATGTAAGAATATAGTATATAATTTTCAGAATAATTGATAAGTAATAATTCAAAATTCATTCTACGTGGTAATGGAATATAGAATATTATTAGAATTGATAATCATTCACTTCACAATTTACTCATATTATTCGTCCAATATTATCAAGTGTGAAATCAGGAGATCTCAAAAAATGTATTTTGTTTTCATATATTAGATATATAAAGTGTCATATATATGCTTTACAAATTTACTTTTACATGTTCTTTTCCTATTATCAAACTTTACAGTTTAATGTTTGTATATGAATGCATTAGATAGCACTTTGAATCATGGACTACTAATTTTGCCATGCATATATTGGTCCAGTAAAATGCCAGTTTCTAATAATAGTAATATAACAGTATAACTAAACTATATAGTTTAAAAAAACAGTATAAGTAAACCCCAGTCTTAATCTTTAGACGTGTTCATAACTTGAAAGGAAGCAATCTATTGTATATTTTGTTTGCAAAAAAAAATGTATTATATATTTTTCTGAATTGAAGTTTTAGTTAAAATATATAGAGGCGCACGTGAGTTGGTAGCTGGTACATGCTGCCAAAACAGTAAAAAAAGCAAAAATGACTCTTCTCTTGTCCCAGTCCCACGCTTTACTTTCTTCGGAATGCCATAATAATAAGAGTGCGTTACATCATCAGACACATTGTTCTCTTTTTTGACAAGATAACGCACTTCCCATTTGAGGGACACATTGTCCTCTTCCACTCCTTATGGTTTTACAGCAGTACTCCTCACGCTTGGTTAAGAGAAACTAGAGGATAATTACATTTTTTTATTTTATTTATTTTTTCTCTAACTTTTTCTTTGTTCTTTTTGCAAAGTTCTTGTGTTTTTATTTGTTTTTTTCTCAGAGTTTAAGACATTTGAAGAAAGTATAATTATTACAATAAATTATAATTTGTTTTTTTCTATATTTTAACATCCATTTTCATATATATATTTTATATATTTCAACAATTATATAAAAAAATGTATGGACATAAAAAGTGTGGATGCAAAATTGTGAACATGTAAGAAAAATACGTGAACATAAAAAGATGTGGACATGGATTGATAAAAAATATAGAAAATATCTTTAAAATTTTCGTGGATGAGGTTTCATGAACTAAGTTTCATGGATGTGTTTTCTTGGACAAGTTCTTATATTCCTAATCATCTTACATAATTTCTTAGTATCTGTGGACAAGTACTTTATGCATACCGTGTAGTTTTTATGTACATGTATTTTGTGTAAGCCACTTTGGTGAACAAATGTGTGTGGACATGGATATTCAATCCTAAAAATACACCTTGAACATGTTTGTTTTATCCACTGCCACCTCTACCATGACCTCCACTTTTGTATCCCTCACCCTCACGTCTCCCATCTTTACAGTATCCACCACCATTGTTATCGGAACTAGTCTCGTAGGAACTCACATCTCCTAAGCGACTCTACCACAATCCCAGATCGGGAGACGGAGGTCCGATTGAAGTGTACCTATATTTAGAAAAAGGTACGGTGATTACATCGAAAATATTTTTTAGATCTAAGAACCATAATTCAAAAAAAAATTTAATAAAATGAAGACAAAACCTCCGACATCGTTTTCCGGTGGAGTTGGTTGCTCGGATATCTTCCCTTTCTTCTTTGATTTTGTCATGGTTAGATACATTTCTGAAAGTGGGCGGCGAAGAATGGAGGTGAAAGATGATGAGATAAGAAAAGGTGGAAACGAGATTACACAATCAAACTCGCGGCGAGGTCTCTGGATTCTTGGTGTTCTATGGAGAAATTAAAGATGAAAAAGAAGAGGGTTCACTCAATTAGGGTTGATAAACGAAGAATGAACTGTCAAATTTGGAAAAGTAGATCTGAATTTCAAAATGTAAAGTTGGAGAGAGAAATATGTTGGTTTTCGAGAACTCATAAATCAACAGAACAATCAATTGTTGATAAACATTATAAAAATAGAATCATGGTTAGGTGTTTCTGGTTAGTTTTACCATGGTGTGGTCAATATTGAGGGCATGAAAGACAATAACCACACATAAAGTACCCTTGCCAGCAGGAAGTATCTCTTTATGTAATACATAAGACACAAAGTGTCTTAGGAAGTAAAAATTTCTAATAATAAACGCATAAGGAAATAGTCTCAAACTAATCTTAATTACTCTTTTCATTTCACAAAAATGTCACTTTGACATATTTCAATCGGATTAAAAAAATTTTTTATATATATATATATATTAATATAGCTTTATTTAATGTACAATTATTTAAATAAAAATAAATTAAATAAACATTCATTGGTTAGTTTAAAAAAAAAACTATGTTTGAAAAGTTACATCGAAAATATATAATCACTTATTTTGAAACAAAAAATAAATAAAATGATTTTTTTGGTCAACAAATGATATTTATTACGAAACAGTATTAAATTTATACATTATTGTCGGAGAGGGACATTTCTTTTCTCCACGAGTTTATGAGTCAATGCCTGACAGTTTGCACGTGCCACATTACTGAACGAGGATGACGACCACTCACCTTGTCCTTTGGAAGTCTTTTTTCTTTTTTGTAAAATCCTTAATTATAAGTTGTAACACAATTTGATCAAAAATAAAGTTGTAACACAATTATGAAGTTCACGAGAGCAATACAAATAAGATGTTAATTTCAAAAAACAGCTGCAAAGAGTATTCGTAACAAAAAAAACAACAAAATTACTTCCAAAAGAGGGAACTCAAGAACGGCTTATTGGGAGTTTGATTTGTACAGAGTTTGGAGATTTAAAAAAATGATAAATTTTAGAAGTAGTGTGATACTATGGAAATATTTATATTTTGATTTATAATTTTCTTTTAGATTGCTCTAGATTTTCATGGTTTCTGCATTAACTATTGTCATCCTCTCTTTTGTAAAGCAAATATATGTTTTACACTGAATTTTAAAGTTTAATTTTCCAATATATCATGATTATTAGTTTTACATAAATTTTTATTTTATAAAAAATAATATTGATACACATATAATTATGTTACATATGATAAAATAATTAATATTTGTTTACTATAATATGTTTGTCTAAATATATGTTATATTAATTTATTTTGTCGCCAAACATCATTGATAAAAATAATTAAACATTGAATAAGTAAATAAATAAAATATAATAATTTTGGACATTTATTTGGATTATATGTTTGTTAGAAATAGCTATTTTGTTATTAATTTACATCTTTTATCATACTAGATTTATATAAAATTGGAGAATCAACAATAACTAGACTTTATTTAAATGAATTTTCCGAATTTTCAAACCAGTAATAATTTATTTTATTAATGTAATAACGAGAGAGCTTACCATGACCAGTAAAACTTGCACAGGAATGGTGAAATCGTTACAAGCAACAATGGTGAACGTGCATCAAGCCGATAATGGTCCCATGCACTAGAGGGTAATCACATAAAGCGCTACCAAAAAAAATTAACCTTAAACGCAAGACATGTATCGAAGTATGCCTCTGCACATCAACATAAACACGCATCGTCGAAATCTATATACACTAATATACATTATGATGATAAATATTTAAGCATAAACATATGATGATATGAAGTTATGAACACATACACGTAATTTGCTGCAATGGTAGATAAACAAACAACAACTACGTATATATATATTCTCCCTTATATTGGAATGAGCTCAACATAGCCAGTTACATACGTATGTAAATGATCACTGTCACAAGTCACACCTACATTGATCAGTCCCTATTTACATGGAGCATTACAATTTTACAACAAAACAGCTAAACCAAATAGCCAAAACTCAAACCACAAAAATTGAACCGGTTCTAGAAAAACCACACCACAAACCAAAATCAAACCGGGACCAAAAACAAATCAAATCAAAAACTGCGCCCATATAGCTGCAAAAACCAAAGTCAAAAAATAAGATCTAGCCCGTCCACTTTGCGTTTGCGTCCAAAAAATCGCTTGAAAACGCGAGCCAAGAAGTCAAAAGATCTTAGTCATGACGTCACAATCAAGGCTCAGCGTATTGTTCCTTGTTCTCTACGTCTTCAGTCCACAGCTGCCGAACACTAGTATCAATAGGTGAGCCAGGAACTACCTCTGAAACGCCACGGCCTCCAAATATGCGACGCATAACCGCGTTATCGAAGCTTCTCCAGTAATGATGAATGGCTCGGGAAGGAGTGCTCAAGAACAGTCTTAGAGTGATTTGTTCAAGGATGTAGTCTGATTGGCCCTGGGTGCGGTGCAGAGGCTCGTGGTTTTCGATGTAGCTGCCATCGCCATTGAGGAGCGGCTCGTGGAAAGATGATGTCGGTGTGGAGGGCTTCTTTGATGGAGGCTGCAAGTGTTTGACTAATGGTTTGGTTAACAATCCAAATACCTGCAAAAAATATGTTAGGGAAGAAATTAATATTATTACTTCCTCTAAAACCGTTATTTAACGGTATCCAAACCGGTTTCCGGTTTAGAATTTCAGTTTAACACTATTTGGTTTGGTTTGATACAGTTTCAGGTTTGGTAGACATTCCGATTTCTAGAAACTAAAATAAACCGCGCCGGTATATACTCTCTTCAATTAAGTTTTGGAATCCGTTTCCGGTATGTTTTGGCTCTATTAAACCGGATTGGACATCCCTAAATCAGGACGAAATAGCGTTTTAAACGTACCACAGTACTGAAAAGAACAACAGTGATGGTGCTGGTGATCATTATAGCGTTTCCAAGAAGCTTGGTGTGTCCTGAAGTCGTGAACTATGACATAACAGAGAAGAGGTTAGTGGAAAATATATTAAAACCTTTCTTTCAAAAAAAAAAAATTTAAAACCCCATTGATTAGATCGTAATAGTCGTTTTTACTCAGTTTCTTGTAGGTCACGGATCATACCTGATTATAAGCAAGAGCCATCGACACGGCACCACGCATCAGACCAGCCCACCAAATGGTTACTTGTTTCTTCCAATCTATTTTCTCATCCGGAGAAGACTTTGTCAAGTTCGACAAGAACGAAAGAGGGAACACAAAGGCGGCTCGACCCAGAAGAATAAGGCCAAGGAGTATCGCACTCACTCCAATAGACTGGCCAGGACTGTCCAAAGTTGTTAAAACATGATCATGAGAATGAAACAAAAAAAAACATGTACTTCCATTGATGTTTTGTCATGATATAATATATAAATCTCACCTGTTGCGTACCACGTCCCATTTTTCGATATCTAGAGCATCCATTCCAACGTAAAGAAAGATAAAGATCTCAGCTAGAAACGACAATGCAGCAAAAGTGTGTCTACACTCAAGAATAAAATAACATTAATAGAGTTTTATTTGCTAACTATTAAGAGATGAAAAAAAAACTTACTTGGTAGTGACCTTTGATTTATCTGTAACATTGTGCCATGTGTAGTGAGACATAGTAATCCCACAGAAGAACACAGTCAAGATAGAGCTTAGGTGGAATAGCTGCAAGGGAAACAAAAAAATGTTTCGTGTTTTCATTTTATCTTGGAAACATGTAGCAAAAATGTTTCGTATTTGTTTTTTTTTGTACCTCTGCCAACATATATGACAAGTATGCTATTAACATCATAAGCGCAACTTCACGATCAGTAGAGTGCTTGATCCTACAACAAGAGATTAAAGAAACAGCTAAATATAGAGTATATATAATCACTTCTTGTATCGCATTTTATCTAGCGATAACTATGCATATATATATATATATATATTTACTTTCCGAAGTAGAGCTTCTTGATAGTGAAAGCACTGAGCAATCCAGCCTGAAAGAAAATGAGTGAGAACTTCTTCAGGTTTATTCCAAAATCCACCAATGTAATTAGAGGAGTATCAAGAAGCTTACTGCAACACCAAGAGCTGTGCTTAAGATGAAGAGAGAAAAGAAGTTTCCAGCAAACTCCAAAACTATGGTTGAATTGATGTGTGTTAGGTCGAATCTTTGTATAGCGTTGAAGAGCACGACCGATGTGGCATCATTTACTACACCTTCTCCAAAGACAAGACTGTACAAGAGAGGAGTCTCGTCTTTATTAAGCACCTAGATTTAAACAAAGAGAGGGGAAAGGTATTAACGGACCATTAACATATGTAGTAAGAGTATAGTAAAACTCTTACTTGCAAGGTGCAAACAGAATCTGTAGCAGAGAATATAGCTCCAATGGCTGCAAATCAAAGTAGATTAAGCGATGTGCTAATTAGTGAACAATAAAGCAGAGCAAGTTTTGGTTTATTTACCTAGATAATCCGAAATGGTGAGATCTCCGATATTCATTTTCTCGAAAAAATGCATTGCACCTAGCCAAAAAAAAAAAGCAAGAACAAAAGATATCATCAAGATGTATGAGACTGATTGAAACTAGGGAAGATGATTGAGATTTTTTTTTACCTAATGATATGATAGCAAATGAAATGAGAGTACCAATAGCACCAAACAACATAATGGTCATGAAGTTACGGAAAAACTGCTTCTTCTTAACTTGAAACCTGTAGATAAAACATGTTAGGTCAAATCTGACTTCAATTGAATATAACCGGTCTTGATGAATTTTTTTAATAAAAACTTACCCTGCATTGAATATAATCGGTGGAAGAAGATAAATAAAGAAGAGATCTTCACTAAACACCAGGATCCTCGAGCTCTTTCCTCCACTTATAAGCAAGATCACAATGCCAGTACATGAACCCTGAGTGATTACAAGATTTCAGTAATCTAATTATAGCATTGTATTAATAAAATATATTGTGTGTGAAAACAAATAAAGAAAGAAGGCTGACAATGATAAGAGCGGTGATTGACTCGTTCATCCACCGAGTCTCCTCAAGTAAGTGACCAAGCACGATACAAGCACAAAGCAGAGCCACGAACAAGTTCATGGATACGACTGATGCATGATCTGACCCCAACAGAGTTTCTGACTTTTCCAATACGGTGTTTAGTAGTCCAAATGCCATTTCCGAATCTCAGCGTTTAAGAGTAGATTATACTTTCCTATAAAGATAAAAATGAGACTTGATTTATGGAATTTTGAAAGTCTCTGATTGAGGTATTCATATCAACGAGGATTACAAAAAATATGCAACATTCCACAAAAAAAAAAATCAACATTAATTTCAAAGTATGAATCCCAAGAATGAAGAATCTCAAAAACCTTAGAAAATTGTAGAGCCGATAATATTTTGAAAGTAAAAAAATCAAGAGATTGTCATACATTAATTTCAGATTATGAGATTGACTAACTTTTCGAACAAGTTTTAAATTTTATCACGAAACATGAACATACCCGAAAGCTTTATTTTCACACTTCTATAAACAGTATAAAGATGTATTCACAAGAAAAAATGCAAAGAAAACAAAAAAAAATCGAATAAACAAGCATCGAACACATACCTGACAAAGCTATGTCCGATGTCAAATGATTCTCTTAGGTCCTGGAGAGGTAGAGAGAGTTCGTTGTAGAACAGCAAAGGGACGAAGGCGAAGACGAGAGACCGCCAAAGATGGATTATATATTTATAGATTGTCAGGAAGCCAAGTGGAGAGATATATAGAAAGAATGTCAACGCCTTTCAAATCTCATATTAGCTATAATCTCCACCGTCTAATATCTCCTACTCAAGAAACTATTCTAAAAAGAACGGTCGTGATTACTTGGAGGTGGAGTTACCTCACTGGTTATGATGTTGTCGTATAAAGATATATCAAAACAACAGAGAGGAACACGCTTACCACCCTTTAATTCTCTTTTATGACCCTTATTGGAATCTTATATTATTATGATGCCCAAGTGAAATTCTAATATCTTAGGATTATTCTCTTTTTAGGAACAAAGTGATATATAGTGTTTGAATACTTTTGACACCATAGATTGTTTATGCTTTTGGAATTTGTTAAAGCTTTGCGTTATATAAGCTACTAACTTATTACTTTCTGATATATATTATTTGATGATTTGTCATTCAGTTAATAGAATATAAGATAATTTATACGGTTTTCATTATCTCTCTAGTAAGCAAAAGAACATGCTAATGAAAGATTTTTCCTTGTAAATACGAATTATCATACATTTGCTTTTGACTTCTTCTTTTTTTTTTATGTACTTTGTCTCTCTAGTGAATTTTGGATCTTGACTAAATTCTTGGATTTGCGTGGGAAAAAAGCTAAAATCCTGGATGTAAAAAGTACTTGCTAGTCATCATCAGAAGGAAATAGCTTTTGTTATTTGAATAATAAGATAGTACTCGTTGTCCAAGTGTTTTTTTTTTCTCTTTGTTTTTACTTTTTGCATTTACAAAGAGATCAAAAGCCAATCTGGTGTTCCCGTTTTGGGGTCATTTCATCATTATATGTCTTAATTTATTTTTCCAGCGTTCCAAAAAACAAATCTCTTAATTTATTTCTCCATCATGAAAATTTCTTTCAACTTCGTAACCTTTGAAATTCCATTCATATGATTATTTCATTTTAGGGGAGAGGGAGTCTTTTTTTTTTTCCGTCTTAATATTTTCATTAAAAAGGGACAAAGTCCAAACTGAACCAAACTACAATCAGGGAGTCTTCTTTCTTTCTTTCTTTTTTTGAGAAAAGGAAGTCTTCTTTCATTCGCTAGAAATATGTGTAATATTTTTATAATTATGTTTACCATCATATATATTATGAGCTTGTAATTTCATACGTCTAGAATTTTATTTTAGAACAATATTTATATCAATAAATTGGAATATGGAAAACAAAAGAATCAAATCTCTGGAATTATCACTAGATCACCAATGTTTTGTATATTTTCAATAATTTTATATTTTGTTTTTAATTATAGACAATTATGACATAGCAAAATCCAAATTAATCTTGTAACCCCTAAAAATAGGGAGTCATGTTTCGTGACTCGAGCTTGTACCCATGAAAATGCTTATGACTTGATGAAGAAAAAAAAACCTTTTAAAGTCAAGGCTGAAAGCTCAATGTTTGTTTACATGACCATGGTTTTCTAAATGGGATTATGTACGTGTTAACAATATTTTTGCATAAAATACATTTCCCTCGAAGACTAGTTCTACATTAGTCATTACGTATCATATGGACCTTTTTTATATAATTCCATAACATCAGTCTTACTATATAATCAGTTTATTATAGAAATGCAACATAATAACTGGCAAAAGAAAAGCTGTATTCATTTCTCCCACGATGCATTGTCTCGCACTTGTAGTTGTATTTCTTTACTTCATTCATAACATTCAAATGTAAGTATTAAATTCTCCAAACATGTTCCATAAAGGTCAGTTGCATCCTAATTGACATCTCTAAATGAATTCTTTCACTTTGATCTAACATAATATCTCTACATTTTTTTGTTTCCTTCCGTCTATAACTCAAACACGTGTACTATTGAATTTGGACCCACATTATAGCATGCCGACAATACCAGCCCAAACCATAATGATACAACTCCAATAACATATGAATCCTGTTTTCATGTTATTGTGCAGTAAGATATTTATATATGATAAAAAGTCAATATAGTCAGTTTCTTAGATGAATGGGATGCTTAACTGGTTGATTAAGATGTTACTAGACCGATCACATAAACATTGCAAAAATCATAGCAGTGGGCCAATCATGTTCATTTGGAAACCTGAATGCCTCGTGGTCTTATACTTTTGTGCCTCCGATCTACATGTATATTGTTCCCTTTCTCTAAGATGTCACACATGCATATATATATATATATATAACAAATATTTGTACTGACAGCCAGATAAATTTACATCATCATCATCATCATAAATACAGTTTAAAAGTATTATAAGAAAACCCTAAGATACCATCGCAATCTACTACGAAAAAAGAGACGAATCTATAGTTTAATCTACTTGGATTCTTTACTTATTGATGTGTTTTGTTTCGTACGGAGACAGTAGAAAGTTAAGTATTCGAGATTTCAAGAAGAAGGAATGATGATGGTGTAAACACATTAATGGTTTGCACATTATGGTCGGCCAAAAGTATATTTTCATTAGAACACATTACACGCATATAGAGAAAAACAGTAGAATGTTATAGATTTTTAAAATTTTAGTATTTAGTACGTCGGATAATAATAAAACGTCAAGATGATCAATCAGATGAAGCTCAAAACTTATATATAAAACAAATAACTGAAATATCATAGAAAACCCATAGACGCTTCGTATATTTTTTTTATTAGATTTGACAAATTCTATATAAGGTAGTTGACCAGAAGAAAATATATAAAAACGAGGCGATATGGAAAATTACGTGAATTTGATTTCATATTCTTACCAAAGTCTCCCGGTTTAGCATTTTTGGTCATACCGCTTCATATTCTTACCAAAGTCTCCCGGTTTAGCATTTGTTTGGTCAGACCGCTTCATATTCTTTTACAAAATTATCCCGGTTCAGCAATTGTTTTGGTCAGACCGGTTTAATCATATCCTTATCCTAGCATATAGTATATGAATGATTCACATTATCATCATCATCTTCCCCAAGAAAAAAAAAAGTCACTAAAAAAAAATAATAAAAGAAGAAGCGGTAAAGCGTCAGAAAGAAGGAAGACAAGACACAACAACGCCTCCATTATTGTCCGAATCTTCTTCGCGTCTCTCAACAACATCACCACCACCTCTCAAATGATTCTCCTATAGAATCCCTCCTCTTAAAAAACCACCTTTAGATCTCTCGCATGACGATCCGGAGTTTGATCCAAGAAATGCGGTCGAGACCGCACCGCGTGGTCCACGAAGCAGCTTCGCCCACTCCTGGCTCGGAACCTTTTCGATGGTCGGAGCTCCCTGACGAGCTGCTGAGAGAAATCCTGATTAGAGTCGAGTCGGCGGACGACGGAGACTGGCCGTCGCGGCGAAGCGTGGTGGCTTGCGCCGGTGTGTGCCGTGTGTGGAGGATGATAGTGAAGGAGATCGTAGGTGTTCCTGAACTCTCCTCTAAATTGACTTTCCCAATCTCTCTCAAGCAGGTTTGGTTCCTCTGTTTTATTATGTCTATATGTCTATTTTTGAGTATATGTAATGAAACTAAAAGCATAAAGTTTGTTCCTTTATCTATTTGTAGAAAGAAAAGTTTTACTCTTTTTAATTGTTGCATTTTCATTAAAGTGAATTTGGGTGTTAAAACTTAAACCCATAACATATGAAACTCAGCTGCGTTTGCGTTGCGTTTTGTGATGCTAGGAATTGATCATATTTGACGTTTTACGTTTGAAGCTTTTTAAAAGCTGTGTAGTCCCTTTTGATGATTGATTGGTAGATAAAAAACATCTTCTTGGTAGCTATAGAGGAATGATATTGATTATTGAACATTGCGACAGGTTTTGAGAAAAAAGATTTGGTTTTGTTATTCAGTTTATGTGTCTATGTCTATTTTGAGTATATGTAATGGAATTAAAAACATAAGGAAGCTTGTTCTTTTATCTATTTGTAGAAATAAAAAGTTTACCCTTTTTGATTTGATACATTCCATTAAAGTGAAAATGGGTAGCTGGAACTTATCCCATAACATATGATATTCAGCTGCGTTTCACGTTTGATAGGTAGATAAAATACACTTTCTTGGTTGCTATAGAGCAATGATATTCAATTTATGTTATTGTTGTTGTTAATGAAAAAGAGAAGCTGATGGGTTTGGTGCTGTTGAATGTGTTTATACAGCCTGGTCCAAGGGGTTCTCTAGTTCAATGCTTCATAAAACGTAACCGGAATACACAATCCTATCATCTCTATCTCGGTTTAACTAACTGTAAGCCATCTCTGTTTACAATCTACACTAAATTTGTTCTGTAGTTAATAGTTAAATTTTGTTTATGGCAGCTTTGACAGATAACGGGAAGTTTCTTCTTGCTGCTTGTAAGCTGAAGCGCGCAACGTGCACTGATTACATCATCTCCTTGCGCTCTGACGATATGTCAAGGCGAAGCAACGCATATCTCGGCAGAGTCAGGTAATAATGCATATAACACTATATAGATTATTAACAAGACTATGCACCTTAAGGTTATATAAACTCTCTTGTTGTTATTGCAAGATCGAACTTTATTGGAACAAAGTTCACGGTCTTTGAAGGCAATCTAATGCCACAGACCAGATCATCAAAGATGGTGAAGAGCCGCTCTTCTAACCTCATGAAAGTTTCACCTAGAGCTCCTTCAGGAAGTTACCCCGTTGCTCACATTTCATACGAGTTAAACGTCTTAGGCTCCAGGTAAAAATTATTTTCACTTAAAAATCTTTTTCATTAATGATCATTTACACAGTCTCTTGATCATCATTACAGGGGACCAAGAAGAATGCGTTGCGTAATGGATACATTACCTACGAGTCTCATGCATCCCCAAAGAGCAGCAGGTTCAAGCAACAGCTTGAGAGACCCGCCACTGGTGCTGAGCAACAAGACACCACGGTGGCACGAGCAGCTGCGCTGCTGGTGCTTGAATTTCCACGGTCGAGTCACGGTGGCATCAGTCAAGAACTTTCAGCTTGTGGCGGTCGGAGATAGGGAGACAGAGCAGGCGACGTCTGAGAGGATTATACTCCAGTTTGGGAAAGTTGGAAAGGACATGTTCACTATGGATTATGGATATCCCATCTCTGCGTTTCAAGCGTTTGCGATTTGCTTGAGCAGTTTTGAGACCAGAATCGCTTGTGAATGATGAAGAAAGAGACCAAAACCTCTAAAACACCTTATTTTTTTTTTATGTACACTTAGTGTTGTTGTTGTCTGTAAATGGTGACATACTTGTGCCTTAATCTCAGGACCGTTGATAGCTTTTGTCTGGATTTGGTTTACTACCATTATATATTTTCTCTATTTATAACCTAAAGTTTACATGGTGTACGTGAACAGATCATCATCATCAACACACTAAGTACCATTAAAGATCTACTACAAAAGGGTGGTTAGCTTAAAAAAATTTAAAACACAAACCATTCCATAAGAGGTAGCCAACAATCTCAGACATGTCTTTTCACCAACTTCATCTACTCGTTTCATTTACCAAAATAGGGAGGGAGAGGTTATATTATAACTCTTGTTACCTACCATGGAGCTGATATAGTTTTCTGAAACTCAACCTCCACATCTTCAATCTCTTGGCGTATCATTCCCACATGTGCCTTCATGTCAGCTATCTTTTCCTCTGCTGCTTCCTCCTTCTGTTTCCCAACTGCATCTTGTCTCTCCAGCTCACTGATTTTGCGTTGCAGCTCACCGATTTCGAGTCTCCGCTCAGCCCTCACTTCTTTTAACTCGAGACTTGCACTCTCTTCCTCTCCAATGTCCTCCTCATAACGTTTTTGCTCCTCGGCTTTCCTGTCTCGCACGTCTTTGAGAGACAGCACTTTGCTGATCACTGCCTGAGGAGCTTCGACGTCGAACCCATTCTTCTCTAATTCAGCAAATGAAACGCTGAGATCGTGGAGTTTACTTGTGGAGTCATCGAGCTTGAGATCCTTCACTTCGTCTAGAAAGCTGTAAAAGGAAACCATCATCCCAACCGCTGCAGACTCGAGGAAGAAATCTTTTTTAGCTTCGAGCAGCGTGCTGAAGTGAGGTCGTTGAGGAACGGATTTGAAAGCTTGTGTTGTCTCGTAGGTCTTCCAGTACGGTGACTTCTTTGTGAAAGGCAAATCCATTAGAGTTTTGTCTTTGGCTGGTGTTTCCTTCAAGCTCTGATCAGGGGACAACTCTGGAGATAGATCAATCAATACGTGAATGAGCAAAACCAAAAGGAAACTGTTTTAGCATCTAAGCTTACTTTTTAAAACGAAACTGTTTTCAGTATATTATTACCAGTAGATGAATTTCCTATCCAAGAAGAGATAAGCTGATCAACAACTTCACCATCACGGCACATATTTTTACTTGCTGTATCATTCACCTCACCAATTGAAACGTTGCTAGTCCCATCTACAAGTTACACAACCAGTGTGACATGACTAAATATTTGGCAAGAAACAAAGATACTCAAAACTAATATGGATATTTACACATACCAGCTTCTTCATTCAGGTTCGAGTGTTGATCTTGTTCCCTTCTCCTTTTCCTACTCTTAGCTTCGCTATTCTCCTCCTCGTGCGTCTGCATTAATAACAATCATTCAGATTGGTTATATTTAACACAATCTAACAAACTACCAAGTGAGACTGGTTAACAACGAACTATCTTTTACCATATGTGGAGTTGAATCATTCAGATTCATCACTGGGGATGTATTTTCTACAGCTCTGGCCTCTGTTTGTTTCAGTGGAGTTGCAGCTATGACCAAAGACGGGTCTACATATTCTTTTGCTACAAAACATTGACATTATATATCAGATTCATGACTGCAGAAAATTAAACACAAGGAGACAAAGAACATCAGGTTTTACCTATTGACATTACTTCAGGGGTTTTATCATTCATCATCACAGTATCCTTTCCTAATCCTCCAGTGGCCTATTTTCAGTTTAACAATTTTTTGTAAAACAACATCCAAGAAGTCATGAAAAGGAGACGCAAATAAGCAGCTAGCAAGAGATATATAGAAAAGAATAATCACAACTCACTTCTAGAGTGTTGTTTTCTTCATTGTCATGTGGGTTCAAGGGTTTCTTCATATGCTGTGTGGCCTTCTTAGCACCAGAAGAAGAAGAAGGCATTGGCCTCTTTGGAGTTTCTTTTACAGTTTTTTGCTAAAGATGGAAATAACAAAGTTACTTTCAATTTATATCAATAAACAGAAACGCAAAGACATTAATGGAACATATATACCTTTTGTCTGCTTTGCCTGACCCTATCTTCCGAACTAGTAGTTGATAAATTTCCTATACAATAAAAGTAGAGAGATTAGCAGATTTGGCAAAAAAAAAAAAAAATAGATACCAAAACTAACATGATTTATACATACCAGTTTCATTCATATCCTTGTGTTTGTCTTGTCCTCTTTGCCTTTTCCTACTAGTAGCTTCACTGTTCTTCTCCTTAGGCATCTGCAAAAAGAGCAGTAAAAGTGTAAAACCATCATTTCAGAGATAAGTAACTAACCACCAAGGAGGCTAAGATACTAAGCTAATCTTATTCATGTTGAAAGCGAGAATGAAACTAATATGATTACTCACTTGCTCAAGTCTCTTCTCAGATGATTCTTCTCCTTCAGTTTCTGTTTGTATCAGCGGTGTTACGGTTGTGACCGGAGGAGTTTTATCACTAATAACAGCATCATTCTTCTTCTTCGTTCTCAGCTCTGCAGTGGCCTATTTTCAGTAAACAAAGTTTGTCACAAACAACGTACAAAAATGAAAACAACAGAAATCACTAAGAAGCTAACTCACATCCACAGTTTTAACTCTAGTGAATGGCTTAGGACCAGAACAAGAGTGCATTGGATTCTTGTTTAAGGTGTTGGAAGGAGTCTCCTTCACCGCCTTTTGCTGAAAAACGGAAAGGACAGAACAGAGCTTCAGTTTAAAACAAAGCAAAAACCAAAATACTGACAGAACATTGAAGTTGTACCTTAGATTCGTCACGCCAATTCCCATTCTCCCACACCATCAATGGCCGAAGCTCCGAGTGTTTAAACACATATTCCTCCTTGGTAACGTCTAAACTAACCCAGTAACGTTCCTCTGAGAGAATCTTCTGCACCAACCCTTGGCACCATCCAGAGCCACGCAAGAGCTCTACACGTGCCATCAACTCAAACTCCCCAACGGAGGAAGGAGGCGGTGCGGGTCTCACACTGTGACCGTCAACAACCAAGCTTGGTGTTGCCTCACCACCAATGCAGCTCAACCGCTGATTAAAGTCCTTGACAAGGAACTTACTCTCGCCATCTTCTCCTTCAATCTCTGTAACCATCAACGCCGGGTACCACGCTTTGTCTTTGGCAGAACACACTTCCACCGTTGCTCCCGAGCAAAACTCGGAGTTATCCACTTTCTTTCAAGGACAACAACAAAAAAAAGAGAAGTTAAAACAGTCTACTCTAAACAAAAGAATAGACCTTTTAACTATTCAAACATAACATGCAACAACACAGACGACAAAGCTTCAACCTTTTTGTAATAAAGCAGCTACCTTTAACTATTGAAACACAATATGCAACACAAAGCTTCAACCTTTTTGTAACAAAACAGCTACTGAAACATAACATGCAAAACAAAGGTTCAACATTTTGTAATAAAGGAGCAACCTTTAACTACTCAAACATAAGATGCAACACAAAGCTTCAGACATTTTGTAATAAAGCAGCTACTGAAACATAAGATGCAACACAAAGCTTCAGACATTTTGTAATAAAGCAGCTAACTTTAGCTATTCAAACATAAGATGCAATACAAAGCTTCAACCTTTTGTAATAAAGGAGCAAACTTTTAAGACACAGACTTCAACAGGACCACTAAACCAGAACCTCGTACCTCCTTGTCGGGTACGACCCATTTCCACCCGGTCCATTCAAGATGAGCCCTTAACTGATTCCTCTCGAACTCGATTATATCAGGCGGCGAATCGAAGTAAACCAAAAACTTCTCACCCTCTTCTATCTTCTTCGAGATGACACCTGTCCACCACCCATCTCTGTGATCCGCATCGACCAAAGTTCCTTCCTCCAAAACGACTTCGTTCTGCATCTCCTTCGGAGGGATCGACCTGATGAATCTCTGCTCGATGAACTCGGTGAGAGGAGTGAGACCGTCGTCGCTTAGCAGAGTAATGTAGCGGACGCGGAGCTTCTTCCGACCGGACTTGGTGGGGTTCTCTTCTAACACGGCTCGAAACCACGCGCCTACGAAGCCTTCTTCCTCTGAACACACTTCGACTTCACAGTCCTTTAGCATCATGTTGCTGCTCAATGATCACTGGAGAGAAAACCCTAGAAGATGAAAGGAGAAAAAAGCCCGCCTTTATTACAAAACACTACTTCCCAAGTCTGTCAGCTACAGTAGGAGCCGAGACGTCATCATATGATTTGACTCTCTGAGAGATATCAACATTTTTTTTAGTGTTTATTTTTTTTATCTTCGCTTTTCATTGGCGTGATCAAGAATAACGAACTAAAATATATATTGGGCCGAGGCGAGGCCCACGATGAATGTACTTGCATGGTAAAAATATATTTGAATGTAATTGGGCGATTTGGTGGATATAGCATAATCGACCAAATTATTTAATTTTGAAATAGCAACCATTCTAAAACGTGATGTAAGGCTAGAGTGAAGTTTTCAGATTCTTTTTTGATTTACAAAGATCATGCCTATATATATACCTCTGAAAAGTATTGTACTTAAGGAATGTATGTTTACGGTTAATTTATAAGCCAAATCTAAATCATATAACTTCAATCAGGAAGAATCGTACTATTAGATATGTGAAATTGTTGAGTGTTCATTCTCTGTGGTCCGCAAAGCTTCGCACACTTGTAGAGTTACAGTGTTGTGAATTTAATTAATTTGTATGATTTAAAATATAGAAATTCAGCTGACAAAAAAAAATATATATATATATAGAAATTCAAAATTGTCACCATTTGAATAAGGATGAACACTAGTTACATAAGATAAACATATTTAAAAATTTATAGATATTTTTAAAAAAAAAATCAGGAGTTGTAAGAAAACTATATATCCGAAACATGTAATTGACGTAGAGTGAGCACTAAACCCTTGAAAACACAACTATAAGTCTTAAACACAAAATCAGACCCTACACTCTAAATCATAATCATAAACGCCAACAGATAGTCAATGATTAGTTGGATTAGTTTATAATAAATGATCCTAAGAGACCCATAACATAGAAATCTAAAATCTCCTATATATTAAAAGAGAAACATTACAATATATTTTTGTAGCTACATGTCATCACCACAATCATTCTTAGAATCTTTAGAAAATTATGTTGGTCCATATAAATATATAATAAGATTTTTATTAAACTAACCATAAATTAATCATAAATGTTCTTCATTGTTTCCTTAAATAAAAATCATGGAATTACCTAATGTGGCTAAAGTATATATGACAATTAATGATTTTGAATAATAAAGATTTGATAAAAATTAGTCTATTCTCTATCATTTTAAAAAAAAAATCAACTTATTAAAATAAATTAAACAACCACATTAACTATATAATAAAAATTTAGATTTTGTCATATATGTTATATTTTGAATTTTTAAAAAAAAATATAAATGACTAAAGTTGTTAAAAATCCCACATTGTAATTTTTGTGATCCGTGGGTTAAAATTTATGTTATAACAAGATACAAATGATTACGAAATTTAATAAGTAGGAAATGTCATTTAATAAATATTAATATTTTTTAAAAATAAATTATATATCATATAAAATACATAAGTATTTTAATTTCGAATTATATACCAAATTTTTTTGATAAACATTTTGAACAATTACTAACAACTTAATATTTAGAATTTAAACTTTGCATTGAATGTTTTTAAACTTATAAATTACTAAAACTATTAAACATCCCACAATTATTGTTATCATTAATTTAAAAAATTTGTTATAAAGAAATACAAATGATCAAAAATAATATGAGTATAAAATATTTTTTTAACAGATGTCAATATTAAAAATATACTATATATCTATGTTAATATCATTTAAACTAAATTTTATACCATATAAAATAGAAAAATTGTTTGTCTGGATTAATAAAATTTATTTAAGTATTTGTACCAATTTAATTATATACGTAATAGTTACTAAATTTTTAATTATTCAATATATATTTATTATTTCATAATATGTAAAAAATATATAATACTTAAAAATAATTTATATATAATATTCATCCCGCGCAAGGCGCGGATCTTAACCTAGTATAAATTATAATGATAAACCTAAGCATAATTATGTGAACAAAAATATCGTAAGAAAACCATTGGTTTCATAAACTTTTCTATATGTTTTTGTAAAACTGTATGTATTTATCTTGTTAACTAAATGACTGGAATTTTTTGGTTCGGCTAATCAAGAAAAACAAAAAACGTAAAAGTTTGTACACATTTATAAATAAATTTGTCTGCTTATTAATTAACTCTAAAAAGGGAGATCGGTATCACGGTTTCTCATGTTTATACACACTAAAATTAAAAGTTTGAACCTGGTTACAAATTTATAAGATTCACCACTCCATATTGGGTCAGGTTCATGCAAGAACATATTACCTGATTAATGTTATGCAACCAATATATCTACCAATCTTCCACACGTGCTTTTTATGTATGTGTGTTTTCTTTAATTATGAGGAAGTCGTGTAAATAGCAAGACTATATAGACATAGATACGTGGAATCACATGAGACTGGACAGAAACGCATGCTTATGATCACAAGTTACAACAACACCATGAGATAAGTTTAACAACACCATGAGATAGAAAGATATACATAACATAACCAGCAAACCAAATCAGACACACACACACACACGCACGTGTGAACAAAGCACACGTTAGGATCGATAGGATTTAATTTGTCATTGCGGTTTACAGCTTGTTCATGTTGTTGTTCTCTTCCACATAGAGCAAATGGATAAAACTAGAAGCAGAAGAGAAGCAAAGAGAGATAAGGCAAGCGACGTTGCAATGTAACGACAAAACTTGTCGTAGACGTTACAAATCTTGTTCCATCCAATTTCTTCATTTCCTTTCAGCGCTATGTACGCAACTCCTCCCGCCGTTCCCGTCGCAGACGCCAAAATCCCCAGCACAACCTGCTCACGTATACATATGTTCCGGAAAATACATTTAAATAATCTTAAGTTGTAATGAAAGATTCAAAGTTACTTGTAAATCAATTTACCATGTCAAAGGAAGATATATAAATGGAGAACTGTGCAACGAACTCAGGTCGTAAGAGTAGAGATATGGAAATAATTGTTGAGATTAAGGCGTAGAAACCAGCCACCACAAGAGCCACCACGAAGTATCTGCATGTTTGTAGTATATAGTAACGTAAAGTGTTTAAATGAAAAAAGCATATGATACAAAGTCTTTATAATGATGATGCAAGATTGAGTTTAGTTTAAAGACGGACATGAAAGCGGGCGAGTCACTGAACTCGGCGGAGACAGGAGCAGGAGATGGAGCTCCAGGGAGCTGAGTCATTTCGGTCTGGTCGCTAGTCACCATTACTATAAGAGCAGTCAGTGTGGCTGAGAAAAGCAAAACTCTTATTATGATGTCTATTTTCCGGCAATCTAGGAAACTGGAGGCTGAGGACGGTGCTGCTGGTGGTGTTAGTGCCTCAGTTGACGCCGGAAGCGGTTCAGATTTGCCGGTTTCTGGATCGGGGTTTTCAGTAGAAGCCATCAAATGTATATGTTACAATATGCTAGTGTGAATGTTACAATAGACTGTGGTAATTTATTAAACTGGCTGCTAGTTACAATATGGCTGTGTATTTATAGCCCGAAGGTTGTGGTTCTCCACACGCTAAGAACAACGAATATGTAATATATACGTGGTATTTCTTACGATATAGTTTTTTTATCGCATTATTTTTAAAAAATAAATTTAAGCATGAATTGCGATTGAAAATTCTGTTTTCTTGTTTTTTTTGTTTATGGTTATAGAAACTCGCATATACTAATTAAATAAAGAAAAGCATATATATATTATTGTGGAAACATACTATGGATATATGAAATGTTAGGCCAACCTCAGAAAAGGTTGGTGAAGAAACTTGGAGGTGATAATCAATATCAATATGATTAAGACATTAAGAAGTAAAGAAAAGTGGGAGTGGTTAAACAATCATCTGCATAAAACATGTAATTTTATATGTGCTCGTAGGTACTACTTTGCTTTCTACGTGCAGCTGTAGATTATGTGAATGATATCTTATCTAATGTAGTTTTGTTAAAACATACAACTGCAAGATACAAAAGTCTAGTAACATTAGCAACTCTCGGATGTATTATAATTTTTTGCCATGGATAAAATTTGCTTCTAGTGACACCTAGACAAAACATAACAGGTTTTGTCTTCACAAAAACACCAAACGTTATCTTGATACCAAGACATCTGGACCCAAGTCAAGGGAAACAAAAAAGTCAGACCTAACAATGATAAAATACAAATCTCTATTATGGTTTGTTTATCCTCGGTAGCACCTAACATGTTTTAGTAGCATATCCAACTAAGCCGAATTTATAATTTGGGGCTATGATGAACAAATCCACAAGAGACTCGAAGTCTACATGAGTTATCATGTGAGGGAACCGTTGTCAAGCATCTTCGTAAATAATAACAATGTGAAGATTTGATGATATATGTTAGCTACAATACGATTTCTCATGACTTATACAAGGGGTTTATTCTTGGTTTCAACCATTTTTTTTCTTCTCAAGGCATTAGAGAAATGAGTTTTGGAACAAGCAGTGATTGTATTGGAATCTTTCTCTAACTGGTCTCCAATACCTAGGAAATAAAAAGTTCATGTAACCAAAGATGGAGTATAATCACATATGAGCACAATAAAGCAGATCATTTGTAAGAACTAATGAAACACAATAAAATTCATTAAGAACATATCGCCTCTAAATCCAATAACGTCGACATAACACTATATACTTAAAATCTACATGCTTGTCGTACCTTTGATTAATTAGAAAATCAAATACTTGTTCATACGAAATTAATGATGATGCACGTAGATATGGATATGCTATGCATGCATTTAAGTTATACCAAGGATTTTTGTCTACTTTACGTGTTATAGTCCCAATCCTAAAACCCCTCACATCATAAGAGCATGTCCAGTGTGGAGTTTTTGAAATGGGTTTTCAACATAAATATCCCTAAATATATATGTGCAAGTATCAAGTATGTATCATTAATATTGAATTATGAGTATCTCAAATGCATAAAAGATCATCTCATAGTATCTCATGAGTTTAAAATACTCAACATAATTAACTTTAATGTCTTTATTTCTTTATATTTTGAAATACTCACATGAGATACTCTCAACAAACACATAGAGATAAACTCACTTTGAGAAAACCTAATCCTAATAGTGTATCTTATGATCATGTAGGTATATGTGATCGTTTTATTGAGTAATTTTCGCCTATACCTCTTTTAGTGGATGCACACGAAAAAGTGGACCAAAGCTCAATTCACAAAGGATTGATGATGATTTTATCTATTTTCTCTAAGAGAATGCTATAAAGACTATTTTGGGTTAAGTATTTCAGGTTGAAAATAGATTATGGTATTTAGGTTAAGACGTTTCAAATATCATGTTTTTACAAAAAAATATATATCATGCAATTGTTGGAAATTTAAAAGCCGTAGAAATGCAAGTAACATACCATCTGCATCACGTTAAGTGTCGATGTTACATTACTAAATCTTGACTTAGATAATATACCATCTCTAACAAGTATCGCATGTCACATTACGAATCTTATTGACAACCTAACATGTTTGATGATGAATTTATCTATTTCCTTGTAAAAAATATTTTGGACTAAATATTTCAGTTTGAATATAAGTTGTTCTTTCAATGTTTAAAATATTTCAAACACCTGATTATCTTTATTTAAAATTAAAAAAAAATTGATGTAAAATCGTTATAAAATGTGGGTAATATATTATATTTAGTAAATTAAATGCTAAATGTCACATTACTTATAATAGCACTCTGTTCAGGAATATGCTAGGTGTAATGAATTTCAATGTTTTTCGTATATATAATAGTTTTTGTCGATAACTAGATGAAGTGTCTTGTATATATCCCAAATTAATCATAGCAGATACAATAAAACTTCTATCTATAATTAATAATGTTAGGATTTTGAAATTTTATTAATTTATAAAGATATTAATTACAATTTTTTTATTTAGATTTCTTATTTTAAAATTTATTTATTCTAAAATAAAAATATATTTGATTTTAGTGCATAGACATTAATTCTTATTTTTAAAATTTAATATTTACATTAATTTTATTATATTATTTAGTGTATAGTATATATATTTCATAGAACTTAAATGTGGTTTTAGATATAATATTACTAAATTTCATAAAAAATATATTAAGTGTTAAGAAAATATAAAGATAATTACATTGTGAATAAAATAAACAATATAATAATATATTTTTACTTATATAAATTATGTATATATATAAATTTATAATTTTTAATGGGGTCATTCATTTACATAGAATTTTCTAAAAAATATTATTTTATTATTTTATCAATTTATATAAAATTTTAAATCGATCAAATTGGAGCCGATAAAATTTACTAATTTATAAATTTATAGATGTTTTAATGTATGTTGCTTAAAAGTGGAAACGATACAAAACATAGAAAAAAATCTCAAAGTTTTTATGATGTAAGGGGACTTCTTCAGTAAAATTGGTAATAAATCTCTGGAAATTAATGTAGGCCTTACTCAGTCCAATAAGCCAATTAATATCAATCCCAGGAGCGGGAACTTTCCAAAACCCTATTCATCACGTGGCGCGTAAATCTGATTCTACGAAGCGACGTTGGCACATCGTAGCCGTTGGATTAAATGGTTATAAAGTAAACTCCTCATAAACTCTTCACCCCTCTCTCGTTTCATTACTGTGTGCTTTTACCCTAATCCTCGATCTCAATTCTCAAAGGCGAAACAGTTCCAATGGCGAAGTTTTCGAATCGCGACGACGCGTACTCCTCCGAGGAGGACGAAGAGCATGTCGAGAACAACGCGGGGGAAGAGGAGGACGAGGAGGAGCTCGAGGCCGTCGCTCGGTCTTCTGATTCCGACGAGGAGGCTGTTCCCGAGGAATCTCCAGTCTCCGACGAGGAGATCGCCCCGATCGAGGATGATTACGAGGTAATCGTAGCGAAAATTCATTTGAACGGTCGATTGTTTGCTCATTGTGATGGTATTGTCTCTATGTAGGACGAGGAAGACGATGAGAAGGTTGAGATCGGCAAGCGTGAGAAAGCTAGGCTGAGGGAGATGCAGAAGGTGAAGAAGCAGAAGCTTCAGGAGATGCTGGAGTCTCAGAACGCTTCCATTGATGCTGATATGGTGCGTGTGTTGTATTATCTTATGGTTTTTAGGAATTTGAGGAATCTGATTTTGTTTGATATGTATTTAGAACAATAAGGGGAAAGGGAGGCTGAAGTTTCTTCTGCAGCAAACTGAGTTGTTTGCGCATTTTGCTAAAGGCGATGCGTCTTCTTCTTCTCAGAAGAAGGTGAAAGGAAGGTGTGTGGGATGCTATTGATTCATTAGATATAGGTTTCTTTACTGTTTTGGTATTGAAATACGAAATTAATGAGTTTATCTTTGATTTATCGTGTTTTAACTTTTTTACCTTAAGGGGTCGTCATGCTTCCAAAGTAACTGAAGAGGAGGAAGATGAGGAGTATTTGAAGGAGGAAGAGGGTGGCTCAGCTGCATCTGGGAACACGAGGTTGCTCACCCAGCCGTCTTGTAAGTAGATGTGTTTTACGCTTTAGTCTTGAAGTTTTGCATATTGATCAAGAACTGCGATGTTATTGATATCTCTTTCCTTTTCCGTAACATGTAACTAATGTTGTGACCTCATGGCTACTATGTAAAGTTTAATGGGAAAGTTCAGGATTCATCATTTTCTTCTCAACTTGCAGGTATTCAGGGGAAGATGAGAGATTATCAATTAGCTGGTTTAAACTGGCTCATCCGGCTGTATGAGAATGGCATTAATGGGATTCTTGCTGATGAAATGGTAAACAATAGGTCTCTCAAGGACCCAAGCAATAGAAGTTCCCTACTTTTTTTTATGATGCTAATCATGATACCATTTTTTTCCTGTGGTCTAGGGTCTGGGGAAGACACTTCAAACGATTTCTTTGTTGGCCTACCTTCATGAATACAGAGGAATCAGTGGACCTCATATGGTAGTTGCACCAAAGTCAACCCTTGGTAACTGGATGAACGAAATTCGCCGGTTTTGTCCTGTCTTGCGTGCTGTGAAGTTCCTTGGTAATCCTGAGGAAAGGGTAAGCAACTAGCTGCAGACCATTTTAGAGTTCATGTAAATGTTTAAACCCTGGATTCTGAGAAGTCTGCTAATAATGCAGAGACATATTCGCGAGGATCTGCTAGTTGCTGGGAAATTTGATGTATGCGTCACAAGCTTTGAGATGGCCATCAAAGAGAAGACAGCACTGCGTCGCTTTAGTTGGCGTTACATTATCATCGATGAAGCGCATCGAATCAAGAATGAAAATTCACTTCTTTCGAAAACGATGAGACTTTTTAGCACCAACTATCGGCTTCTTATCACGGGAACCCCCCTTCAGGTGTTTGTTCTTCCTTATTCTTGAATATTTGGATGCTGGTGACTTCTTGCCAAGTTGCTTATGATTGTATGAAACGACGTTTCTTGTACGAGTCTTTTTGTACTCTTTTTTTCTGTTCCTTGTACCTCATGTTTTATTCGTATATGCAGAATAATCTCCATGAACTGTGGGCTCTTCTGAACTTTCTTCTGCCTGAGGTCTTCAGTTCAGCAGAGACTTTTGATGAATGGTTTCAAATTTCTGGCGAGAATGACCAGCAGGAAGTTGTCCAACAACTTCATAAGGTATGTGTGTACAGTGTACTTATTGCTTCTATCGACTTTATCACGTCTGAATTGTTAAACTAATCACTTTCCTGTATCTTCTTAGGTCCTTCGACCATTTCTTCTACGGAGACTTAAGTCAGATGTTGAGAAAGGTTTGCCACCAAAGAAGGAGACGATACTTAAAGTTGGCATGTCTCAGATGCAAAAACAGTACTACAAGGCTTTACTGCAGAAGGATCTTGAAGCGCTTAATGCGGGTGGAGAACGCAAACGTCTGCTAAACATTGCAATGCAACTGCGTAAATGCTGTAATCACCCTTATCTCTTCCAGGGTGCAGAGCCTGGTCCGCCATATACCACAGGGGATCACCTGATAACAAATGCTGGTAAGACTAGCATTCACACTAAACTATTCAGATGTTTGTGTAAATTTTTATTGAAGCATCTTTATTCTAATGTTTTCAGGTAAGATGGTCCTTTTGGATAAATTGCTTCCTAAGTTGAAGGAACGTGATTCGAGGGTGCTGATATTTTCTCAGGTAAACGCTGATACAGAATAGATAATTATTTCTTACGGTTCATCTTCTCTGTTTCCTTTCTCTATTTGAAGCCTGAGCGTTATTCCTTTCTTCACTCATATTTCAGATGACAAGACTTTTGGATATTCTTGAGGATTACTTAATGTATCGTGGCTATCTATATTGCCGTATTGATGGAAATACTGGTGGTGATGACCGAGACGCCTCCATAGAAGCCTACAACAAGCCAGGAAGCGAGAAATTTGTTTTCTTGTTATCTACTAGAGCAGGAGGGCTTGGTATCAATCTTGCTACTGCAGATGTTGTAATTCTCTATGATAGTGACTGGTAAGTCTCCTGTCATGTTCACTGTAGTTTGTGAGTATTCACTTCACTTTTGAGTTTTGACGTGTCTTGCGGATTTTGGCAGGAATCCTCAAGTCGACTTGCAAGCTCAGGATCGTGCCCATAGGATTGGTCAAAAGAAAGAAGTTCAAGTGTTCCGGTTCTGCACTGAGGTTGATATTCTCCCCTTTCATGTCAAGCAAGAACAGACTATAAGAGTTCGAATTAATTTTCTATTACTTGTTTACAGTCTGCTATTGAGGAGAAAGTGATTGAGAGAGCTTACAAGAAGTTGGCGCTTGATGCTCTGGTTATTCAACAAGGAAGATTGGCAGAGCAGAAGAGTAAGTTTCTTATGACGAGTGCAAAATGCATTGGTTCATCTATTGGCAGAATTAATTTTTATCGTTACTATATGCAGCTGTCAATAAGGATGAGTTGCTTCAAATGGTAAGATATGGTGCGGAGATGGTGTTCAGTTCTAAAGATAGCACAATCACAGACGAGGATATTGATAGAATCATTGCGAAAGGAGAAGAGGCAACAGCTGAACTTGATGCCAAAATGAAGAAATTCACAGAAGATGCTATACAGTTTAAAATGGATGACAGTAAGTGTATCATGGACCTTTTTTTCCCTTCTGTTGTGTTAATAGTGTATACGAGGATTTTATTGATAATCATTCGTCTGATTTGTCACAGGTGCTGACTTCTATGATTTTGATGATGACAATAAGGTATGCCTTGTATATTTCTTTTCATAGTTTATGCTTTCATGTCATATCCTAAGTAATGACACATGATCTGCGTCACCGAAAGTCTAATTTACTTGTACTTATAAATTATGTTTTATAGGATGAGAACAAGCTCGATTTTAAAAAGATTGTGGGCGACAACTGGAATGATCCACCGAAGCGGGAGAGAAAGCGCAAGTAAATATTCTTTTGCCTATTCATTGTGCAGTCTTACTTTGCCTGTCTTCATAAATTTTATCTAACTTAAAAAATTCCTTTTGGTTGCATCATCAGCTACTCTGAAGCTGAATACTATAAGCAAACGTTGCGTCAAGGTGCTCCATCTAAACCTAAAGAGCCTAGAATTCCGCGAATGCCCCAGTTGTAAGTACCTTAATAAACGCTACTCTGCATATGTGAACTGCCTTTTTCCTGCCTTGATGGTATTTTTTCCCGCCTAGAAACCTAATATCTTGTCCATCCTGCAGGCACGATTTCCAGTTCTTCAACATTCAGAGATTGACTGAGCTGTATGAAAAGGAAGTACGCTATCTCATGGTATGGCTCTTTAAATGAATTACTTGTCACTGTTTTGATGTGCATAAGAGGGAGTTTACGACTAGTAAAATGAATTTGCTTCTCTTTGGTTTCAGCAAACACATCAGAAAAATCAGTTGAAAGACACAGTTGAGGAAGAAGAACCAGAAGGTCAAGCTTCGTTTCTCATTTTTTGCCCACTTTGCCAACATTCTTTTCCAGCGAACTTATTACTGATTGAGAATTTTTTTGTGACCAGGTGGAGATCCCTTAACTGCTGAAGAAGTAGAAGAAAAGGAAGCTTTACTGGAGGAGGTAAAGTGAAAACTTTTTGATGTTAAAGGTGTGTTAGACATTAGATCCGTTGGTCTTTATTAAATTGTCTGTAATTGTTAAATCTCCAGGGTTTCTCAACATGGAACAAAAGAGACTTCAATAGTTTCCTGAGGGCTTGTGAGAAGTACGGCCGGAACGACATCACGAGCATTGCCTCTGAGATGGAAGGTAAAACAGAGGAAGAAGTTGAAAGATATGCCCAAGTATTCAGAGAGCGATACAAGGAGCTGAACGGTATGTACCACACAACACCTTCTGACGCTAAGTAAATCAATTCTTACCTCAAGAAAGAGCTTACACCCACATTTCCCCTCTATATTTGTAGATTACGATAGAATCATTAAGAACATTGAGAGGGGAGAGGCAAGAATCTCCAGGAAAGATGAAATCATGAAAGCCTTGGGGAAGAAACTGGATCGCTACAGAAACCCGTGGCTGGAAATGAAGATTCAGTATGGTCAAAACAAAGGGAAGCTGTACAACGAAGAATGCGACCGTTTCATGGTCAGTGTGTTTCTTTCTCATCATTGTTTCCTTTTCCATCTTTTGTTTCACTAATCTTATTATGAAGTTTGATTGTTGGTTGAAACAGATCTGCATGATTCACAAACTTGGGTATGGGAACTGGGATGAGCTAAAGGCAGCGTACAGGACATCGCCTTTGTTTAGGTTTGACTGGTTTGTGAAATCCCGCACCAGTCAGGAACTTGCTAGAAGGTGCGACACTCTGATTCGACTGATTGAAAAGGAGAACCAAGAGTTGGATGAGAGAGAGAGGCAAGCCCGTAAAGAGAAGAAGCTCGCAAAGGTATATAACTTATATAGTTACTTTCTTTTGATTTGATTGATTCCTTTGGATGCTTATACTCTTTTTTTTTTTTAAATCTTTGAAGAGTGCAACACCATCAAAGCGACCTTTAGGAGGACCAAGCGAGAGCCCTTCATCGTTGAAGAAGCGAAAGCATCTTAGATGATCTATCTATCTTAGCCCTTTAGCAAACTTTTATTCTTAAACATAACTAAACTTAAACATATCGTGTGAATCTCATTCTGGTTTGTGAATGTTGTCCTGGTTTGACTTGAATTTTATTTGATATTAGGAACTTTATTTGCATTATGTTTCTTTTTCTTTTTGGTTACATTTGCGTTATCATTCGTTCAACCTGAATGTTTTTAGGATTCATCGTTGAAGGAAAGTAAACGTGAATCCTAGATTCGTTTCCGCTTCTTGATTCGTTGGTGGACGACTAGTTACCCCTCCACATTCAAGAAACATACAGGACGAATAAAAACTCAGGTTGACGGAAGCCATTTATTAAGTAGTAAACATTGTTCAAGACAGAGATGGCTGTATGAGAGAAACGTATTATATATGGACAAGTGGTAAATGACGGAAGCTTTGGTTTGATCTCTCTGCTTCCTATCAAATCTCAGACCCCAAAAATAATCTTCTTTTTCTCTTTTCCTTAATGTTGTTTTAGTTCATTAATCTTTTCCTTTACTTTGAACTTGAAGAAGAAGTCTTAGCTTCTATGCTGCCACTGACGCTAGCCGAGTCACCACCAGTCTCCGCTGGCTCTTGACCACTGACCATAGGAGAAGAAACTGCAGTTACAGCCTCTGTGGTTGGTTCATTGCTCAAGCTTACCGGAGCTGATGCACCGCTAAGTGAAGACGATCCTATCGGGTATGGAGCCACTGGCATATCCGTTAGCGAAGAGGCAGAAGGGCTGTAACTTAGCGAAGAGCTCATCGAGTGATCGAACTTACAAGCCGGTCCAAACTTGCAGATCCCATGTTGCGCAAAGTGAGTGCATTGCGCCACGCCCTGTGTGTCAAACATACGTTCAAGACAAGTGTCTCATATTGTGTTCCTAGAGAAAAGGGAAAAGACTTACTGGACGAAGTGGGAGGCCAATGGAGCTGAAGAGAACACTGGTTTTAGGCTGAACTGCATCTAGAGGATGATGGTATCTGCATGAAGATCCGAATTTACAGTCTCCGGTTCTCATAAAGTATTGACACTCAGGCTGATCAGGTCGCTGAGGAAACGACTCTTCTTTTGAGGTAGTCAAGGAAGGCCCACCAGATTGGTATGTTCCTGTATAAGCAGTCCCTGAAGGAGATAACGGCGCCATTCCGTAAACCGAGCTCGGTCCAATAGACGGTTGAGTTCCAGGTGAAGGCATTGCAGTTAAAGAAGGCTAATAAAAAAAAAAAATCAACCGATTCATTTTAGCAAATGAAGAGTGTTAAAGAGCAAATGAATAAATAAATTACCTGGTAAGGATTCCAACCAGGGTATGTAACCATTCCAGGAGGCAGAACCATTGGAGGACCGTAATGACTTGGAAGATACGAACCAGGTAAAAGAGAAGGCCTTGCCAAAACTAAACCATATTGCTGAGAAGGTTGAGACTGAAGTGTTGGATAAATAGTGTGTAGCTGAGGTTGAGGCTGTGGCTGCTGCTGCTGCTGAGGTACTGGATGGTTGAATCTACAGGTCAAACCAAATTTACACTGGCCGGTTCTCAGGTAGTAAGAACACTCTTTCTCTCCCTGTAATCAGTTTCAGAGGAGCTTTAACACAAATGTGTGTATAATCAATAAACCAACTGAGATAAAGAACACAAACCGGGCGTAATGGATATCCCAAATAACTTAGCGAGACAGGCGCAACGGAACCACCTCCTTGCCTTGGATGATGATACTTGCAAGTAGCACCGAACTTACACGTTCCCGTTCTCATAAAATGCTAATAGACAAAAAAAAAAAAATCTGAAGTTCGGAGCTTTCTTACAAAACAAAACTGCATTGCTCAAATCCGGTTAGTACAAAACCTGACAAACCGGTTGTCCCATCCTCTCCGGTAAAGCTCCATCTCCTCCTCCTCCTCCTCTCACACCTCCAACAACCTAATCAATAGCTTCCAAAAACTCAATTCAACGATCTGAAACCGATGAATTAAATCCAAAAATTAGGAAACTTTATTTACCGCTCCACGATCTCGCGGGTGATTAAACCGACATCTCGACCCGTACCCGCAAGCACCGGTTCGCAAGTAATAAATACAATCAGGCTCATCGGGTCTCTCCGGGTACGATTCTCCTCCACCTCGCCACACCGAAGCTACAAAAAACACGCATTTCAAAAACAAGATCCTTTAATCTCACAATCCCAAAATCGCAGATTAAAACAAGACATTTGATTTTACCTTGGACTCCGGTTTGGCCTGATGGATCCGATCGCGACCCTTCTTCACCGGAGCGACCGTACCGCTCCATTTCTAACAGAGGGGGACAAATCCCTCACGCAGACACACGAAAGACGAAACCTTTTTAAGCTTTTGCTTTTGTCTGAATGTCGAGAGCTTCGATCGAAGAAGAGTGTTGTTGTTGTGAAAAATAAAACACAGATCGTGGTTTTGCTTCCACACCACTCTCTCTAGCTTCAAAGCTACAACAGTTTTTTGAAACTATAAAAGAAAATTATTTTTATATAATTTTCGGCTTCGATTTTGTTTTTTTTTTTTATATTAAAAAAGTTTTAATTTTTTTCTTTCTTTTTGGAAGGGTGATGGGAGGTTTTGATCTTTCTTTATGCGTGCTCGCTTTTTTCGTGGGTGTTTTGCCGGTGGTGGTTAATGTACGCGCCAAACATATTATCAGTGACTCCTCTTTCTTTTGTTTTCTTTTTTTCCATCGAAAAAATGAAAGTAATGCTAATGAAAAGTGAAAACTGAAAATTGAAAATTATTCTGTCAAGTGAAGTATTTTAATATAAATTTTAATTATTATACAATTACAAAGATTTTTTTTTTTGTGGAACACAATTACAAAGATTAAACTCAGGTTATCTCAGAATAATTCAACTTACCTTACTCTTGTTAACCACCAGCGAGAGAGAGAAAAGTTAGAGAGAAGTCTTCTCAAAGGGTATCCGGCGGTCGGCCGGCGCGTGAGCGTCCGTGCCGTCGCCGGAGCCCTTTTCCCTTCGGTAAAATCATCCGGTCATGTCGTTCTTCCTCTTATTCGGTTGCCGTTTGCCGGAGTTCAGATCAGCCACCAACCGGTGTGGTGCTGGTACGGGAGTCGCGGCGGGGTTTGCGGATAGGAGGGGGGGGGGGTCAATAGTTCGAGTTCTAGCTCCGGGAGACGGAGGCTCTCACAGATCCGTCGCCGCCGGTCCTTTGTCTCCGCGGCGGGGAAGCTTCTTTAGTTCCGCCGTCGTCGGATCTAGCTTCCGGGGGGTAAAGGCTATCACAGCTTTACGTCGTCGGCTTCAGTCCCCTAGTCTTTTAGGGTTTAGATTTTTCCGTCTTTTCTTTTTAGTTTCGGCGTCTAGTTGCGGTTTTGAGTTTTTTCTGGTCACGTCGGAGGAGAGGAAGATCTCCGACGGAAAGAGTGAGGTTGCATGCGAGGCTTTGGGCGGCTGCGGTGAACGGGGGTGGATGAGATCTCGCCACGGCGATTGATTCTCTCCGGCATTAGAGTCCCATAAGCTCTTGACGGTGAAGAGGTTCGGATCTGCGGAGTCCCGGTGTGGCCGGTTGATCCTAAGGTCCGATCTCCGGTGAGGACGAGAAGCGGGTGTGTCGTGTTGATCTCGCGACACGTGACCCTCGACGTCGAGGATGTTGACACGTGTCCTCGCGACGAAAAGACGGATATGCGAGGCGGCCGCGCTTCTCTCCCGTGTGTGTCTAGGGTTTCTCAAGGTGGGCCGCTTGATTGGGCCCAATTGTGTAACGAATTTTAGCCCGTCAGGTTTAGTGGGCTTTTGTTGTAATTTGTTTCTGGGCTTGGCCCGTTTCTATTAATTAAAAAACTATTGACGGAAAAAAAAAAAAAAAAAACTCAGGTTATCTCCTCTCCAATCACTAGGCTGTGAATGTAATAGTGTGATATTAGGTAGTACTTTAAAACTATTAATATTTTTTATATTTTTCTTTATTTTTTGTAACAATTCAAACCTATTCTTTTTTTGTTTATTTGTACATACAAAAATATAGGAAAGCGAGCTTGGGTAGATTTTAGCATTGATTTAAAACACAGTACTGATTATTGTAGAAACTTTTGTATGGGCCAATTTTGACTCAAGTTTAGTTAAGTGGTGTATATACATTACAAGCAACTGCAACTCTCTTATGTTACTCGTCGTTGTCTAGAGTTGCTGTTTTTAGTACATAATGGCATAATGCTAATGTTATTTCAGCAGTATCACAGAGACAAGTCAGAACTATAATTATTTTAGTAAACTCAAGAACATTTTTGCTATTTTACATGTGAAACTGTTCTTCGAATATTCTAACTCTTTTAATTTTTTTTTTTTGTCACAAATTCTAACTCTTTTATTTTATCTTAATAAGCATGAATCAGGCGCGTGTAATAATTTAGTTTACTTTGCTAGCAATAAAACAAGAGTAATGACTTTACTTACATCACTTAAAGAAGTCAAATTGGTTTGGTCGTGAAATGACCAATCTAACGGCAACAAAAAGCATCAAGCTGATGACCAAACGGTCCAGATCTACTTTAAAGTCACTGTCCATTGAATTGCTGACGAAACGAACCCGAGGGCTCCTTGACATTGAGTGTAGTTGGTAAAGAAGCCCATTCTCTTCATAAAGTTCCAAAATATAATTTAAAATGATTTATTTCTCCACCCAGTGAGAGTTAATTTGAACAACGACAACCAAGTAGAATCAAATTTGGTTCGTTTAGTTATAATTTGATTGACCTTAAAAGATAAAAACCTGCATTTTCTTTCTAGTATGAAGTGGGTCTAGGGTTTTTCTTTCAATAGTTGTCTAACTTCTTAGATAGTACATTTATTATATATTTGTATGCTTTTAAAGAAGCTTTACAAGGTTTATAATACATTTACCGATGCCAGTAATGGAAATCAATTTGGTCATGTTGCATATTTGAAATATTAATAAAATGTTCAAGATCTAGCACACCAAAAAGACTTCATATTAAATACGAATCTAAAAAGTTTTTATAGTTGATACCAAATTTAAGACTCCCATTTTACAAACAAAATAAAAAATTGAGATTCCTTGTCACCTTATCACAAGAAATAAAGTTTTCCGATATTTAAAGTTGAAAGGTGGAAATTACTCAGCCTAATGAGCACTAAAAGCATTTGCAAAGGAAATTAATAATATTATGTAATGAGAGAAATAAATAAATAAAAATGTAGAAGGTCTGACTTGGCAAGGAGTGAGCCACATGTGACCAGCTTTTGGAGATTGTGTTATTCCCAAAGGATCTTTTGGACCATAACATCCCTCCTTTCTTCATCTACCAAATGTCGGTGAGCAAATTTACATTTTTTTCTTTATATATTAAATTTCAATACACATAATTTCCAACTATAAAAATTACTACTATATATAATATTGGGCGGAGTTAGGGACGATAACATCGTTGTCTTATTTGTTGCATGGCGTTTTGATTGTATATTGTGAAAAAGAGGAGCATTCTTTCATACCTAAATGTTCTCTTGCAATGGATATTTTATGGCTGTAATAATGATTTTTGGTTGTCTTCGAAAAAATAACTAAACCTTTTTTTTTTTGTGCAACTTAAAGAAGAATTAAACCATCTTCATAGATTTCAACACTTTTTTTTTGAGCAACCAACACTTATTGGTTCACAAACTGGTTTTATGAACAGATAAAAGATTTCATAAACTAGTTATTTTTAATACAACACTTATTGGTTCTGTTACCAAAAAAACACTTATTGGTTCTTTCAAAAAAAGTGGCATCTTCATCCACAGGTTATCTGTTTCTTCCAAAAACTTTTACCGACAGGAATACTGAATACACTGAAACATTGACTCATAAAGATTGTAGAATCATATGGTGGGGGACAACAAAAAGAAAGATATATCATATGTACATAACCTTTATTCTTTTTGTTTTTATTGTTATGTTTTCATATTGTGTAGCTTGAGAGTTTTGTTGCCCATCTTGATCAGATGATACCTTAGAGAAAGATTTTAAAAGGTCCAAGGAATAAATCTACAACACATTTAATTATTCTGAAAATGTTATTCCTTATCCAGACAGCACCAAAGAGGATAGATAGATACCTCAACATCCTCGCATTGAGTCTTCGACGTGTTGAATTGCTCTTACTCGGCTACGAAGTCCCTGAACGCACAAATAGCTTTCTACCTCAAGATTATGCTTTGATTCCTTCTTATCAGAAACATGAGGAATTTTCATAAAACCAACGTACATATAAATGCTACATATTAACAGACAGATATAAGCAAATATCCCAAATTATATTAAAAGATCTTTTAAAAAAAATACTATTAAAAAATCTTTCAATATTCAGGAAGAAGATGAATATACTAAAAGGTAATATATATACTACCTAGACAATATGAGGAATTAAATAGTAGAGTGGAAACTAATTTCAGATAAAACAATTAAGTGTTATGGTTGCTTTACGAAAATCTTGCAAATCTATTCTAAAACTAAGAAGAATCCAATAGAGCATGTACATAAACGCATAATGTTTTCTTGCATGGAAAATCATGAATGAGCAGATGAAATGTATGTGAGACATGTTTAAACCACATAACCCCAAATTAGTTTACAGCTCATGATCAGAAAATAGTAAGTTGTCACTTGTCAGTACACATTATAAAGAAATGTGTATCGAGCGGCCAATTCCAGAACCACTTTAAGAATATCTATGTGTTTGACAAAAAGGGAAAGAAGATTATAATCAATGAAGCCCATTAGGTAACACATTGTTTCTGAATATTATTCTGAAATTCGCTTTGTATGAAAGGCACTAGTTTTCTGTTAAAAAAGCCCAACTAAGTCCAAATAATTAATTTGTAAAGCTAGCCTATACAAAAGGTCAAGGATATACACAAACCATATTCAACGAAGTTTGCGGTTCAACTTAAAACATGATCGCATAACACATAATCCAAGTCGTATGGAACACGTAAAACGCACCAACATTGAAATGTCTAGGCCTCATTTTACCATATTATCTCCCTAAACTTACGTGCTTGCACGAAACTAATATATATTCATTCCCTTTTATGATGGAAGGACAAGGAAAAAAAGGTTTCGTGTGAATCATATCATCACTTTGTTTTATTATTATTGCCTTTCTGTGCAATATGATTTACAAAGTCGGATGTTTTTAGCTTTTCTGTACAAAGGTAAGCTTATTGACAACAACAATAGCTGACATTCATTTATTGATCACAAACATATGAATCAAACGGATTATTCAGAATGAGCTTTTCAAGTATTAAGCAACGAATGATCTTTTTGTTAGCCGAATGTTTTCTCGGTGCTGTAAGTCATATACAAGAAACCATCTCCTTCCTTGAAAGTATTGTACAAAGAGTTCATGCAACTAGCTGCAGAATCAAGAGAATAGTCAATGACTTATTTGTGGATTGTTTTATTGGAAAATGATTTAACATTGATGTTGCATGCTTATAAGTTACGTACCCGTTTGAGGAAGTGTGTTATGTACAAAAACAAACAGAGATTTAGATGAATCTAAATGTAGCCTATTGCTTAGCATGTGAATGAAATGTCCAACAGTCATGTCTCGTGGGACCAAGTATCTGCACAGATCAAAATGTGTTCATTCGATTAGTGTATTGATGTATAATCACTTTGTTTCAACAGCTAAAGCGATGACACAAACTTACTTGTTCTTGTCCATGTCAGGGAGGTCTGCGTTTGAATATTTCTCAATGATCACCTGTGATGATGAATAAATATAAGCAAGAAACCCATCAAAACAAATGTGAAATTATCCATTATCACTCGGATAATACAAGAATTTGATGAAGAAAAAAAAACATAAAATGCCAAAAAGCAAATACTAGAGACACAAGTTGAGTCCTAAAAGACTTGGATTAAGAAAGATAAAGCTGGACTCAGTCATTAGATCATACGTAGAGTTATAGATGATCCGAATAATTGTTATCATCAATTATTCGTTTTATTCGGATTAATTATTAATTACATTTTTGCTTTATTAAATAAGACAAAACATAATCACATGATTGCTTACAATCTTTTATTTAATTTGATTCCAATCCTCAAGAAAGAACAAAAGAGCTAGTCCCTAAGAATTGACCAGAGTGAATCACCGTTCATAGAAACAAAAAACCAGAGTAACCAATCATTCAAACCCTAAAGAGATCCACAACAGCACGGCAACTCAGACCGAACCACCACAAAACTATGAACTAGACATGAAACTTAACTAACCGGAACTCTATCTGGATATTTCGCAGTGATGTTCCTCGACTCTTTCAATCTCTCATCTGCACCACCCATAATCACACGACCGATCAATATAAAAAAGAGAGTGATTCATCAATCAAAAAGAGAGATTAACCGGAACAAACCAGCTGAGAATTGATCCTTGAAAGACTTGACAACAGTTCCCATTATATATTTCCGGCGAATAATTCCGACCGATCTAAGCTGTTTGTTTTTGTCTTTGCAGAGCAGAAGAATGTCTTCAACTTTTCTTTTGGTGGTTCGTTTGATTATTTGACAAGAAAAAACAAAGAGAGAAAGATGATGCATATTTATAGAATAGACAAGCAGTTACTGGGCTTTTTTGGGCCTAATATATAATTTTACGGCCCATAATGAAAACACGCAAGAGAATGAGATAACATTCAACATAACCAAAACAAGAAAAGCTTTATACACATAGCTGCAAGAACAATCCAAGTGTATTACAAACTCTCTTTTAATTCTACTGTTTCAATCCAAGAGAATGATTCTTTCAATATCTCCACTCTCCTTGCAATCATCGAGGGAGATTCTCCTCCTCTTTAGTAGCTGCAGCATGATGATCCATAACCTTTTGCCTCTCTTGCTCCAAGTAATAGATCTTATCATTCATACCTTCCTTCTCATACGCCTCCACCATGATCTCAAACGTTCTTGAATCCCTCACACATTCCCTCTCCTTCATCCTCGTGTACACTCTCTCCATCTCTATAAGATCATCCGCTTTGGCACACGCCGATATAACAGCATTATAAAAAGAAGTATTCTCAGGTATCTCAAACTTCGCAGCTAACTGAACACTACTTATCACCTTATGGAAAAGACCAGCGTTGGCGTATCCATTAATGAGACAGCAAAACGTCTTCGTGTCCGCCTTCATACCTTCGCTACGCATCTGATCAAACGTGTACTCCATGTTCTTGGCATCACCCACATCCGCAAACGCCTCGATGATGTTGTTGTAAGTCGACGTCGTCCAAGGAAACTCAAGCTTACGCATGTACTCCATCACGGACGACATCTTATCATACATTCTCTTCTTCCCATACGCACCGATCAAGATATTGAAACTCCGAGTCTCAGGCTCGATCCCGAAGTTCCTGAACTTCTCGTACCAGCTCTCCATCATGTCTATCTTCCCCATGTTCCCAAACACGCTGAGGATAATGTTCATCGTCCACACATCAGGCTTACACTCAGTACTCACCAGCATATCGGATAAAACTTTCTCCATCTGATCAAACCTCCCAACTCTCCCGTACCCGCTCAAAACTATGTTTTGAGTCACAGTGTTTGGAGTTATCAAACGCTCATCCATCTCTCTATACAAAGACTCAACCAAATCAAATAAAGAAGCGTCCACACACGCCTTGAGGAGAGTACTGTATGTGTAAACATCAGGTTGACACTGAGGCAAGGCTTTCATCCGTTCAAGAACTGAGAAAGCAGAGTCTATAAGATTGCTACGACAGTAAGCACCGAGTAGAGCAGTGTAGAGCTCAGCGGTGGGTTCGAGTCCTTCTTCAAGCATTTCGTCGAACACCTTCTGTGCACGGTGAGGCTGTCCTGATTTCCCCAAAAGAACGAGAAGCTTCATGTAAGTCCCTTCCTTTGGTTGATAAAACGGTTGCTCCCTCAGCATCTCGAACACCTGGAAACACCCAATTGAATCAAATCACCATTCACTCAAAAAAGATTCAAACTTTATTGAATCAAATCATTTTTAATTCAAAAAGATTCAAACTTTACTGAATCAAAATCATTTTTAATTCAAAAAGATTCAAACTTTACTGAATCACCTCGAGAGCTTGCAGCCACTGCTTCTTGGCGATGAGATCGGATAACGTTTCGGTGACGGTGCAAGCCCACCCGTTGGCTTTGCTCCTCCTGTCGAGCTTCTTCTTCACGTTCTTCATCGGAGCTCTTCGAGTGTTAGCATGCTCCGTGATTCCGGGGAACTCTCCTTCTTTCCAGAGCCTCTTCTTCGTCGTGGCGGTGGCGCCTCCTCCTCCCGGAGAGGATTTAGAAGCGGCGAGAACGCATCGCACGAAGGTTGGTTCTCTGTGGTGGAATATGCGTTTTGATTCGGGGAGTCGAGATGAGCATAGCGAAGAAGAAAACGAGAGAGACATTGACGCCATCGTCTTCTTCCTTTCACTCCTCTCTCTCTGTGTTGCGGATAATTCTCGTTAATACTCGTTTCGGTTGGATATGGTCAAATCCGGTTACACGGTTCAGCTTCAAATACTCAAATCGATGTGTACCGTATTTAACAAGGAAATTCAAACCGGTAGAACCGGTGCATGATATCCAAAACGATCGAGAAACTTAAACAACCACCTCATAGTATCTAAATACCTTTTAACATATAGAAAAATATTAACATATTTAACTAGTTTCAAATATCTTCGGATCCTAATTTGGATTTCGGTTCGGTTTAGGTTATAACCAAATTCCAAAATACCAAAGGGGTGTATTGAATCTGAAATTTAAAGTGATTTGATTTTAGTGAGTTTTTAGATGGTGTTAGGTGAATATTATAATTTGGTGTGATTTTAGTTAAACAATTCTAGAATCTCATTTAAAACTATGGGATTTTGATTTTTATTATTAAAACTAAAAAAATCCCTTTCAAACATCCTTAAAACATTTAAACCACTCTAAAATTTCTAACTTAAATTTTGTTCAATAACACTATAACAGTGGATTTCCGAGTGTTTTAGAAAATGAAAAATTCGATAACACTGGATTTTAAAGTGGTTTTTAAAATCCTCGTTTGAATAACAATTACATATTCTCTGAAACTCTTAGTTGAATACACTCTTCTAAGCTGTTCGGATATTTTTGTATAATAGTTTTGATTTTCTGGTTCGGGTTTAAGTATCGGTGTAAAAACGCTCAGGCTTTTTTTTCTAACACCAAAAAGAAACGCTCAGGCCTAACATGACCGATTCAACTCGTAGATAATTCATATGTTTTAGTACATTTTTCTCTAAGAATGTTTTACATTCTAGTGGCGAACTACAGGTCATAGGTGTATAACTTTTTTTTTACACTTAGGTCAGTCGCTAGGCTGATTCCATTGAATTATGTCATAACAACATCACACGAATGGTCCAAAACGATCCGATAACGATCTATAAATATATTATCTGTACCATTTGTCCAGCTTACTATGAACTAATTAAGATATGCTATATCTTTTTTTATAACGTAACTACAACGACATTTGAACGTAACTATAGCTGTTTGTAAGATGTGTGGATCCAACAATGCATCAAAACAGAATTTTCATATTTTTTAATTTTTCTTAAAATCTATATGTTACCAAAATATTGAGTTTTTCGGTAAATGCTCTATATGATGAAGGATATGATATTTAGTGTTGTTTATAATTTCTAAACACATTCTACATTTGTATTAATATATATTAAACTCTCTTTCTTGGTACATGGACATCGTTTTAATTTTTTTATCAATTAATTTAGTATAACTTCACAATACTTCTTAAATTGATCGACTAACCACTATAAAATCTTTATTTTCTAGAGAAAATGAGACAACAAAAGTTCCAAACATCTTTGACCTTCATCATATGTTAGTGAATGATGCAACTATGCATTAAAACAATATTTTCATATTTTTTAATTTTTCTTAAAATCTATATGTTAAACCCCTACGAAAATATTGAGTTTTTCGGTAAATGCTCTATATACTAAAGCCTATGATCTTTAGTATTGTTTTTAAATTTCTAAACACATTATATATTTGTATTAATGTATATTAAACTTTCATTCATGGTAAATGAGAATCATTTTAATTTTTTATCAATTAAGTTAATAAAATTTCATAATACTCCCTAAATTGGTGGAGTAACCACTATAAAATTGTTATTTTATAGAGAAACAGATACAACAAAAGTTACAAACCACTTTGACCTTCATTATATGTTAGTGAAGAATGAAACTATGCATTAAAACATTATTTTCATATATTTAATTTTTTCTCAAAATCTATGTGTTCGGTAAATGTTCTATATACTGAAGCCTATGATCTTTAGAGTTGTTTTAAAATTTCTAAACACATTCTACATTTGTATTAATAAATATTAAACTCTATTTCATGGTACATAGACATAAACTCTATTTCTATATACTGAAGCCTATGATCTTTAGAGTTGTTTTAAAATTTCTAAACACATTCTACATTTGTATTAATAAATATTAAACTCTATTTCATGGTACATAGACATCGTTTTAAGTTTTTCTCAATTAATATAGTAAAACTTCATAATACTCCCTAAATTGGTGGATTAACCATTACAAAATCGCTATTTTCTAGAAAAATAGAGACAACAAAAGTTCCAAACCTCTTTGAACTTCATCATATGTTAGTGAATGATGCAACTATGCACTAAAACAATATTTTCATATTTTTAAATTTTTCTCAAAATCTATGTGTACCCCTACGAAAATATTGAGGTTTTCGGTAAATGCTCTATATACTGAAGCCTATGATCTTTACTGTTTTTTTTTAAATTTCTAAACACATTCTACATTTGTATTAATATATATTAAACTCTCTTTCATGGTACGTGGGCATCGTTTTAATTTTTAATCAATTAATTTAGTAAAACTTCATAATACTCCTTAAATTTTTGACTAACCACTATAAAATCTCTATTCTAGAGAAACGGAGACAACAAAAGTTCCAAAACTCTTTGATATTCATCGTATGTTAGTGAAGGATGCAACTATGCATTAAAACAGTAATTTTATATTTTTGAATTTTTCTCAAAATCTATGTGTTTTTCGGTAAATGATCTATATACTAAAGCCAATGACCTTTAGTGTTGTTTTAAAATTTTTAAACACATTCTAAATTTGTATTAATGTATATTAAACTCTCTTTCATGCCACATGGACATCGTTTTAATTTTTTTTATCAATTAATTTAGTAAAACTTCATAATACACCCTAAATTGGTCGAACAACCACTAGAAAATCGCAATTTTCCAGAGAAACGAAGACAAAAAGGTTCCAAACCTCTTTGACATTCATCATATGTTAGTGAAGGATGCAACTATGCAGTAAAACAATATTTTCATATTTTTAAATTTTTCTCAAAATCTATTTATTAACCCTACGAAAATAATGAGTTTTTTTGGTAAATGCTCTATATACTGAAGCCTATGATATTTAATGTTGGTTTAAAATTTGTAAACATATTCTATATTTGTATTAATGTATATTAAACTCTCTTTCTTGGTACATGGGCATCCTTTTAATTTTTTGTCAATTAATTTAGTAAAACTTCACAATACTCCTTAAATTGATCGACTAACCACTATAAAATCTCTATTTTCTAAAGAAACGGAGACAACAAAAGTTGCAAACCTCTTTGACCTTCATCATATGTTAGTGAAGGATGCAACTATGCATTAAAACAATATTTTTCATATTTTTGAATTTTTCTCAAAATCTATGTGTTAACCCCTACGAAAATACAAAATTTTTCTGTAAATGCTCTAATAATGAAGCATATGATCTTTGGGGTTGTTTTAAAATTTCTAAACACATTCTACTCCCATGATCATTGGTACATGGGCATCTTTTCAATTTTTTTGTCAATTAATTTTGTAAAACTGCATAATACTCCCTAAATTGGTGGACTAACCACAATAAAATCGCTATTTTCTAGGGAAATGGAGACAACAAAAGTTCTAAACCTCTTTCGCTTTTATCATATGTTAGTGAAGGATGCAAATATGCATTAAAACAGAATTTTCATATTTTTGAAATTTTCTCAAAATCTATGGCATATCCCCTATGAAATACTGAATTTTTCGGTAAATGCTCTAATAATGAAGCATATGATCTTTGGGGTTGTTTTAAAATTTCTAAACACATTCTACATTTGTATTAATTTATATTAAAATCGTTTTTATGGTACATGGGCATCGTTTTAATTTTTTGTCAATTAATTTAGTAAAATTTCATAATACTCCATAAATTGGTGGACTAACCACAATAAAATAGTTATTTTCTAGAAACACGGAGAAAAAAAGGTCCCAAACCTCTTTGACCTTCATCATATGTTAGTGAATGATGCAACTATGCATTAAAACAAAATTTTCATATTTTTGAATTTTTCTCAAATCTATGGGCTAACCCTTACGAAAATACTGAATTTTTCGGTAAGTGCTCTAATAATGAAGCATATGATCTCTGGGGTTGTTTTAAAATTTCTAAACACATTCTACATTTTTATTAATGTATATTAAACTCATTTTCATGGTACATGGGCATCGTTTTAATTTTTTGTCAAATAAATTAGTAACACTTCATAATACTCTCTAAATTGGTGGACTAACCACTATAAAATCGCTATTTTCTAGGGAAATGGAGACAACAAAAGTTCCAAACCTCTTTGACCTTCATCATATGTTAGTGAAGGATGCAATTATGCATTAAAATAGATTTTTCATATTTTTGAATTTTTCTTAAAATCTATATGCTAACCCCTACGAAAATACTAAATTTTTTCTGTAAATGCTCTAATAATGAAGCATATGATCTTTGGGGTTGTTTTAAAATTTCTAAACACATTCTACTCCCATGATCTTTGGTACATGGGCATCGTTTCAATTTTTTGTTAATTAATTTTGTAAAACTTCATAATACTCCCTAAATTGGTGGACTAACCACTATAAAATCGCTATTTTCTAGGGAAATGGAAACAACAAAAGTTCCAAACCTCTTTCGCCTTTATCATATGTTAGTGAAGGATGCAAATATGCATTAAAACATAATTTTCATATTTTTGAATTTTTCTCAAAATCTATGGCAAATCCCCTATGAAAATACTGATTTTTTCGGTAAATGCTCTAATAATGAAGCATATGATCTTTGGGGTCGTTTTAAAATTTCTAAACACATTCTACATTTGTATTAATTTATATTAAAATCATTTTTATGCTACATGGACATCGTTTTAATTTTTTGTCAATTAATTTAGTAAAATTTCATAATACTCCCTAAATTGGTGGACTAACTATTAAAAAATCGCTATTTTCTAGGGAAATGGAGACAACAAAAGTTTCAAACCTCATTGGCCTTATCATATGTTAGTGAAGGATGCAAATATGCATTAAAACAGATTTTTCCTATTTTTGAATTTTTCTCAAAATCTATGGGCTAACCCCTACGAAAATACGGATTTTTCGGTAAATGCTCTAATAATGAAGCATATGATCTATGGGGTTGTTTTAAAATTTTTAAACACATTCTACTTTTGTATTAATGTATATTAAACTCATTTTCATGGTACATGGGCATCGTTTTAATTTTTTATCAATTAAATTAGTAAAACTTCATAATACTTCCTAAATAGGTGGACTAACCACTATAAAATCGCTATTTTCTAGGGAAAGGGAGACAACAAAAGTTTCAAACCTCTTTGACCTTCATCATATGTTAGTGAAGGATGCAACTATGCATTAAAACAGAATTTTCATATTTTTGAATTTTCCTCAAATATATGGGCTAACCCCTACGAAAATACTGAAGTTTTCGGTAAATGCTCTAATAATGAAGCATATTATCTTTGGGGTTGTTTTAAAATTTCTAAACACATTCTACATTTTTATTAATGTATATTAAACTCATTTTCATGGTACATGGGCATCGGTTTAATTTTTTGTCAATTAATTTAGTAAAACTTCATAATACTCCCTAAATTGGTGGACTAACCACTATAAAATCGCTAATTTCTAGGGAAATAGAGACAACAAAAGTTCCAAACCTCTTTGTCATTTATCATATTTTAGTAAAGGATGCAAATATGCATTAAAACAGAATTTTAAAATTTTTGATTTTCCTCAAATATATAGGCTAACCCCTACGAAAATACTGAATTTTTCGGTAAATGCTCTAATAATGAAGCATATGATCTTTGGGGTTGTTTTAAAATTTCTAAACACATTCTACATTTGTATTAATGTATATTAAACTCATTTTCATGGTACATGGGCATCGTTTTAAGTTTTTGTCAATTAATTTAGTAAAACTTCATAATACTCCCTAAATTGGTGGACTAACCACTATAAAATAGTTATTCTCTAGAAACACGGAGACAAAAAAGGTCCCAAACCTCTTTGACCTTCATCATATGTTAGTGAAGGATGCAACTATGCATTAAAACAAAATTTTCATATTTTTAAATTTTTCTCAAAATCTAAGGGCAACCCCTACGAAAATACTGAATTTTTCGGTAAATGCTCTAATAATGAAGCATATGATCTTTGGGGTTGTTTTAAAATTTCTAAACACATTCTACATTTGTATTAATGTATATTAAACTCAGTTTCATGAAACATGGGCATCGGTTTAATTTTTTGTCAATTAATTTAGTAAAACTTCATAATACTCCCTAAATTGGTGGACTAACCACTATAAAATCGCTATTTTCTAGGGAAATGGAGACAACAAAAGTTCCAAACCTCTTTGACCTTCATCATATGTTAGTGAATGATGCAATATGCATTAAAACAGATTTTTTCTATTTTTAAATTTTTCTCAAACTCTATGGGCTAACCCCTACGAAAATGCTGATTTTTCGGTAAATGATCTAATAATGAAGCATATAATCTTTGAGGTTGTTTTAAAATTTCTAAACACATTCTACATTTTTATTAATGTATATTAAACTCATTTTCATGGTACATGGGCATCGGTTTAATTTTTTGTCAATTAATTTAGTAAAACTTCATAATACTCCCTAAATTGGTGGACTAACCACTATAAAATAGTTATTCTCTAGAAACACGGAGACAAAAAAGGTCCCAAACCTCTTTGACCTTCATCATATGTTAGTGAAGGATGCAACTATGCATTAAACAAAATTTTCATATTTTTAATTTTTCTCAAAATCTATGGGCTAACCCCTACGAAAATACTGAATTTTTCGGTAAATGCTCTAATAATGAAGCATATGATCTTTGGGGTTGTTTTAAAATTTCTAAACACATTCTACATTTGTATTAATGTATATTAAACTCATTTTCATGGTACATGGACATCGTTTTAATTTTTTGTCAATAAATTAGTAAAACTTCATAATACTTCCTAAATTGGTGGACTAACCACTATAAAATCGCTATTTTCTAGGGAAATGGAGACAACAAAAGTTCCAAACCTCTTTGACCTTCATCATATGTTAGTGAAGGATGCAATTATGCATTAAAACAGATTTTTCATATTTTTGAATTTTTCTCAAAATCTATGGGCTAACCCCTACGAAAATACTGAATTTTTCGGTAAATGCTATAATAATGAAGCATATGATAATTGGGGTTGTTTTAAAATTTCTAAACACATTCTACATTTTTATTAATGTATATTAAACTCATTTTCATGGTACATGGGCATCGGTTTAATTTTTTGTCAATTAATTTAGTAAAACTTCATAATACTCCCTAAATTGGTGGACTAACCACTATAAAATAGTTATTCTCTAGAAACACGGAGACAAAAAAGGTTCCAAACCTCTTTGACCTTCATCATATGTTAGTGAAGGATGCAACTATGCATTAAAACAAAATTTTCATATTTTTGAATTTTTCTCAAAATCTATGGGCTAACCCCTACGAAAATACTGAATTTTTCGGTAAATGCTCTAATAATGAAGCATATGATCTTTGGGGTTGTTTTAAAATTTCTAAACACATTCTACATTTGTATTAATGTATATTAAACTCATTTTCATGGTACATGGGCATCGTTTTAAGTTTTTGTCAATTAAATTAGTAAAACTTCATAATACTTCCTAAATTGGTGGACTAACCACTATAAAATCGCTATTTTCTAGAGAAATGGAGACAACAAAAGTTCCAAACCTCTTTGACCTTCATCATATGTTAGTGAAGGATGCAATTATGCATTAAAACAGATTTTTCATATTTTTGAATTTTTCTCAAAATCTATGGGCTAACCCCTACGAAAATACTGAATTTTTCGGTAAATGCTATAATAATGAAGCATATGATAATTGGGGTTGTTTTAAAATTTCTAAACACATTCTACATTTTTATTAATGTATATTAAACTCATTTTCATGGTACATGGGCATCGGTTTAATTTTTTGTCAATTAATTTAGTAAAACTTCATAATACTCCCTAAATTGGTGGACTAACCACTATAAAATAGTTATTCTCTAGAACACGGAGACAAAAAAGGTCCCAAACCTCTTTGACCTTCATCATATGTTATTGAAGGATGCAACTATGCATTAAAAAAAATTTTCATATTTTTGAAATTTTCTCAAAATCTATGGGCTAACCCCTACGAAAATACTGAATTTTTCGGTAAATGCTCTAATAATGAAGCATATGATCTTTGGGGTTGTTTTAAAATTTCTAAACACATTCTACATTTGTATTAATGTATATTAAACTCATTTTCATGGTACATGGGCATCGTTTTAAGTTTTTGTCAATTAAATTAGTAAAACTTCATAATACTTCCTAAATTGGTGGACTAACCACTATAAAATCGCTATTTTCTAGGAAAATGGAGACAACAAAAGTTCCAAACCTCTTTGACCTTCATCATATGTTAGTGAAGGATGCAATTATGCATTAAAACAGATTTTTCATATTTGAATTTTTCTCAAAATCTATGGGCTAACCCCTACGAAAATACTGAATTTTTCGGTAAATGCTATAATAATGAAGCATATGATAATTGGGGTTGTTTTAAAATTTCTAAACACATTCTACATTTTTATTAATGTATATTAAACTCATTTTCATGGTACATGGGCATCGGTTTAATTTTTTGTCAATTAATTTAGTAAAACTTCATAATACTCCCTAAATTGGTGGACTAACCACTATAAAATAGTTATTCTCTAGAAACACGGAGACAAAAAAGGTCCCAAACCTCTTTGACCTTCATCATATGTTAGTGAAGGATGCAACTATGCATTAAAAAAAATTTCATATTTTTAAAATTTTCTCAAAATCTATGGGCTAACCCCTACGAAAATACTGAATTTTTCGGTAAATGCTCTAATAATGAAGCATATGATCTTTGGGGTTGTTTTAAAATTTCTAAACACATTCTACATTTTTATTAATGTATATTAAACTCATTTTCATGGTACATGGGCATCGGTTTAATTTTTTGTCAATTAATTTAGTAAAACTTCATAATACTCCCTAAATTGGTGGACTAACCACTATAAAATAGTTATTCTCTAGAAACACGGAGACAAAAAAGGTCCCAAACCTCTTTGACCTTCATCATATGTTAGTGAAGGATGCAACTATGCATTAAAACAAAATTTTCATATTTTTGAATTTTTCTCAAAATCTATGGGCTAACCCCTACGAAAATACTGAATTTTTCGGTAAATGCTCTAATAATGAAGCATATGATCTTTGGGTTGTTTTAAAATTTCTAAACACATTCTACATTGTATTAATGTATATTAAACTCATTTTCATGGTACATGGGCATCGTTTTAATTTTTTGTCAATTAATTAGTAAAACTTCATAATACTTCCTAAATTGGTGGACTAACCACTATAAAATCGCTATTTTCTAGGGAAATGGAGACAACAAAAGTTCCAAACCTCTTTGACCTTCATCATATGTTAGTGAAGGATGCAACTATGCATTAAAAAAGATTTTTCATATTTTTGAATTTTTCTCAAAATCTATGGGCTACCCCTACGAAAATACTGAATTTTCGGTAAATGCTCTAATAATGAAGCATATGATCTTTGGGGTTGTTTTAAAATTTCTAAACACATTCTACATTTGTATTAATGTATATTAAACTCATTTTCATGGTACATGGGCATCGTTTTAATTTTTTGTCAATTAATTTAGTAAAACTTCATAATACTCCTAAATTGGTGGACTAACCACTATAAAATCGCTATTTTCTAGGGAAACGGAGACAACAAAAGTTCCAAACCTCTTTGACCTTCATCATATGTTAGTGAAGGATGCAACTATGCATTAAAACAATTTTCATATTTTTGAATTTTCTCAAAATCTATGGGCTAACCCCTACGAAAATACTGAATTTTTCGGTAAATGCTCTAATAATGAAGCATATGATCTTTGGGGTTGTTTTAAAATTTCTAAACACATTCTACATTTGTATTAATGTATATTAAACTCATTTTCATGGTACATGGGCATCGTTTTAATTTTTTGTCAATTAATTTAGTAAAACTTTATAATACTTTCTAATTTGATGGACTAACCACTATAACATCGCTATTTTCTAGGAAACGGAGACAACAAAAGTTCCAAACCTCTTTGACCTTCATCATATGTTAGTGAAGGATGCAACTATGCATTAAAACAATTTTTCATATTTTTGAATTTTTCTCAAAATCTATGGGCTAACCCCTACGAAAATACTGAATTTTTCGGTAAATGCTCTAATAATGAAGCATATGATCTTTGGGGTTGTTTTAAAATTTCTAAACACATTCTACATTTGTATTAATGTATATTAAACTCATTTTCATGGTACATGGGCATCGTTTTAATTTTTTGTCAATTAAATTAGTAAAACTTCATAGTACTCCCTAAATTGGTGGACTAACCACTGTAAAATCGCTATTTTCTAGGGAAATGGAGACAACAAAAGTTCCAAACCTCTTTGACCTTCATCATATGTTAGTGAAGGATGCAATTATGCATTAAAACAGATTTTTCATATTTTTGAATTTTTCTCAAAATCTATGGGCTAACCCCTACGAAAATACTGAATTTTCGGTAAATGCTCTAATAATGAAGCATATGATCTTTGGGTTGTTTTAAATTTTCTAAACACATTCTACATTTTTATTAATGTATATTAAACTCATTTTCATGGTACATGGGCATCGTTTTAATTTTTTGTCAATTAATTTAGTAAAACTTCATAATACTCCCTAAATTGGTGGACTAACCACTATAAATATTTATTCTCTAGAAACGGAGACAAAAAGGTCCCAAACCTCTTTGACCTTCATCATATGTTAGTGAAGGATGCAACTATGCATTAAAACAAAATTTTCATATTTTTGAATTTTTCTCAAAATCTATGGGCTAACCCCTACGAAAATACTGAATTTTTCGGTAAATGCTCTAATAATGAAGCATATGATCTTTGGGTTGTTTTAAAATTTCTAAACACATTCTACATTTGTATTAATGTATATTAAACTCATTTCATGGTACATGGGCATCGTTTTAATTTTTTGTCAATTAATTTAGTAAAACTTCATAATACTTCCTAAATTGGTGGACTAACCACTATAAAATCGCTATTTTCTAGGGAAATGGAGACAAACAAAAGTTCCAAACCTCTTTGACCTTCATCATATGTTAGTGAAGGATGCAACTATGCATTAAAACAGAATTTTTCATATTTTTTGAATTTTTCTCAAAATCTATGGGCTAACCCCTACGAAAATACTGAATTTTTCGGTAAATGCTCTAATAATGAAGCATGATAATTGGGGTTGTTTTAAAATTTCTAAACACATTCTACATTTTTATTAATGTATATTAAACTCATTTTCATGGTACATGGGCATCGTTTTAATTTTTTGTCAATTAATTAGTAAAACTTCATAATACTCCCTAAATTGGTGGACTAACCACTATAAAATCGTTATTCTCTAGAAAAACGGAGACAAAAAAGTCCCAAACCTCTTTGACCTTCATCATATGTTAGTGAAGGATGCAACTATGCATTAAAACAAATTTTCATATTTTTGAATTTTTCTCAAAATCTATGGGCTAACCCCTACGAAAATACTGAATTTTTTTGGTAAATGCTCTAATAATGAAGCATATGATCTTGGGGTTGTTTTAAAATTTCTAAACACATTCTACATTTGTATTAATGTATATTAAACTCATTTTCATGGTACATGGGCATCGTTTTAATTTTTTGTCAATTAATTTAGTAAAACTTCATAATACTCCCTAAATTGGTGGACTAACCACTATAAAATCGCTATTTTCTAGAGAAATGGAGACAACAAAAGTTCCAAACCTCTTTGACCTTCATCATATGTTAGTGAAGGATGCAACTATGCATTAAAACAAAATTTTCATATTTTTGAATTTTTCTCAAAATCTATGGGCTAACCCCTACGAAAATACTGAATTTTTCGGTAAATGCTCTAATAATGAAGCATATGATCTTTGGGGTTGTTTTAAAATTTCTAAACACATTCTACATTTGTATTAATGTATATTAAACTCATTTTCATGGTACATGGGCATCTTTTTAAGTTTTTTTGTCAATTAAATTAGTAAAACTTCATAATACTTCCTAAATTGGTGGACTAACCACTATAAAATCGCTATTTTCTAGGGAAATGGAGACAACAAAAGTTCCAAACCTCTTTGACCTTCATCATATGTTAGTGAAGGATGCAACTATGCATTAAAACAATTTTTTCATATTTTTGAATTTTTCTCAAAATCTATGGCTAACCCCTACGAAAATACTGAATTTTTCGGTAAATGCTCTAATAATGAAGCATATGATCTTGGGGTTGTTTTAAAATTTCTAAACACATTCTACATTTGTATTAATGTATATTAAACTCTGTTTCATGGTACATGGGCATCGTTTTAATTTTTTGTCAATTAATTTAGTAAAACTTCATAATTCTCCCTAAATTGGTGGACTAACCACTATAAAAAGCTATTTTCTAAAAATGGAACAAAAGTTCCAAACCTCTTTGACCTTCATCATATGTTAGTGAAGGATGCAACTATGCATTAAAACAAAATTTCATATTTTGAATTTTTCTCAAAATCTATGGGCTAACCCCTACGAAAATACTGAATTTTTCGGTAAATGCTCTAATAATGAAGCATATGATCTTTGGGGTTGTTTTAAAATTTCTAAACACATTCTACATTTTTATTAATGTATATTAAACTCATTTTCATGGTACATGGGCATCGTTTTAATTTTTTTGTCAATTAATTTAGTAAAACTTCATAATACTCCCTAAATTGGTGGACTAACCACTATAAAATAGCTATTCTCTAGAAACACGGAGACAAGAAAGGTCCCAAACCTCTTTGACCTTCATCATATGTTAGTGAAGGATGCAACTATGCATTAAACAAAAATTTTCATATTTTTGAATTTTTCTCAAAATCTATGGGCTAACCCCTACGAAAATACTGAATTTTTCGGTAAATGCTCTAATAATGAAGCATATGATCTTTGGGGTTGTTTTAAAATTTCTAAACACATTCTACATTTGTATTAATGTATATTAAACTCATTTTCATGGTACATGGGCATCGTTTAATTTTTTGTCAATTAATTTAGTAAACTTCATAATACTTCCTAAATTGGTGGACTAACCACTATAAAATCGCTATTTTCTAGGGAAATGGAGACAACAAAAGTTCCAAACCTCTTTGACCTTCATCATATGTTAGTGAAGGATGCAATATGCATTAAAACAGATTTTTCATATTTTTGAATTTTTCTCAAATCTATGGTAACCCCTACGAAAATACTGAATTTTTCGGTAAATGCTCTAATAATGAAGCATATGATAATTGGGGTTGTTTTAAAATTTCTAAACACATTCTACATTTTTATTAATGTATATTAAACTCATTTTCATGGTACATGGGCATCGGTTTAATTTTTTGTCAATTAATTTAGTAAAAAACTTCATAATACTCCCTAAATTGGTGGACTAACCACTATAAATATTGTATTCTCTAGAAAAACGGAGACAAAAAAGGTCCCAAACCTCTTTGACCTTCATCATATGTTAGTGAAGGATGCAACTATGCATTAAAACAAAATTTTCATATTTTTGAATTTTTCTCAAAATCTATGGGCTAACCCCTACGAAAATACTGAATTTTTCGGTAAATGCTCTAATAATGAAGCATATGATCGTTGGGGTTGTTTTAAAATTTCTAAACACATTCTACATTTGTATTAATGTATATTAAACTCATTTTCATGGTACATGGGCATCGTTTTAATTTTTTGTCAATTAATTTAGTAAAACTTCATAATACTTCCTAAATTGGTGGACTAACCACTATAAAATCGCTATTTTCTAGGGAAATAGAGACAACAAAAGTTCCAAACCTCTTTGACCTTCATCATATGTTAGTGAAGGATGCAACTATGCATTAAAACAGATTTTTCATATTTTTGAATTTTTCTCAAAATCTATGGGCTAACCCCCTACGAAAATACTGAATTTTCGGTAAATGCTCTAATAATGAAGCATATGATCTTTGGGGTTGTTTTTAAATTTATAAACACATTCTACATTTGTATTAATATTTATTAAACTCATTTTCATGGTACATGGGCATCGTTTTAATTTTTTGTCACTTAATTTAGTAAAATTTCATAATACTTCCTAAATTAAATTGGTGGACTAACCACAATAAAATCGCTATTTTCTAGGGAAATAGAGACAACAAAAGTTCCAAACCTCTTTGACCTTCATCATATGTTAGTGAAGGATGCAACTATGCATTAAAACAGATTTTTCATATTTTTGAATTTTTCTCAAAATCTATGGGCTAACCCTACGAAAATACTGAATTTTTCGGTAAATGCTCTAATAATGAAACATATGATAATTGGGGTTGTTTTAAAATTTCTAAATACATTCTACATTTTTATTAATGTATATTAAACTCATTTTCATGGTACATGGGCATCGTTTAATTTTTTGTCAATTAATTTAGTAAAACTTCATAATACTCCCTAAATTGGTGGACTAACCACTATAAAATCGTTATTCTCTAGAAACACGGAGACAAAAGGTTCCAAACCTCTTTGACCTTCATCATATGTTAGTGAAGGATGCAACTATGCATTAAAACAAATTTTTCATATTTTTGATTTTTCTCAAAATCTATGGGCTAACCCCTACGAAAATACTGAATTTTTCGGTAAATGCTCTATAATGAAGCATATGATAATTTGGGGTTGTTTTAAAATTTCTAAACACATTCTACATTTGTATTAATGTATATTAAACTCATTTTCATGGTACATGGGCATCGTTTTAATTTTTTGTCAATTAAATTAGTAAAACTTCATATATACTCCTAAATTGGTGGACTAACCACTATAAAATCGCTATTTTCTAGAAAACGGAGACAACAAAAGTTCCAAACCTCTTTGACCTTCATCATATGTTAGTGAAGGATGCAACTATGCATTAAAACAGATTTTTCATATTTTTGAATTTTTCTCAAAATCTATGGGCTAACCCCTACGAAAATACTGAATTTTTCGGTAAATGCTATAATAATGAAGCATATGATTTGGGGTTGTTTTAAAATTTCTAAACACATTCTACATTTTTATTAATGTATATTAAACTCATTTTCATGGTACATGGGCATCGTTTTAATTTTTTGTCAATTAATTTAGTAAAACTTCATAATACTCCCTAAATTGGTGGACTAACCACTATAAAAAGTTATTCTCTAGAAACACGGAGACAAAAAGGTCCCAAACCTCTTTGACCTTCATCATATGTTAGTGAAGGATGCAACTATGCATTAAAACAAAATTTTCATATTTTTGAATTTTTCTCAAAATCTATGGGCTAACCCCTACGAAAATACTGAATTTTTCGGTAAATGCTCTAATAATGAAGCATATGATCTTTGGGGTTGTTTTAAAATTTCTAAACACATTCTACATTTGTATTAATGTATATTAAACTCATTTTCATGGTACATGGGCATCGTTTTAATTTTTTGTCAATTAATTAGTAAAACTTCATAATACTTCCTAAATTGGTGGACTAACCACTATAAAATCGCTATTTTCTCTAGGAAAATGGAGACAACAAAAGTTCCAAACCTCTTTGACCTTCATCATATGTTAGTGAAGGATGCAACTATGCATTAAAACAATTTTTTCATATTTTTGAATTTTTCTCAAAATCTATGGGCTAACCCCTACGAAAATACTGAATTTTTCGGTAAATGCTCTAATAATGAAGCATATGATCTTTGGGGTTGTTTTAAAATTTCTAAACACATTCTACATTTGTATTAATGTATATTAAACTCATTTTCATGGTACATGGGCATCGTTTTAATTTTTTGTCAATTAATTAGTAAAACTTCATAATACTCCTAAATTGGTGGACTAACCACTATAAAATCGCTATTTTCTAGGGAAAGGAGACAACAAAAGTTCCAAACCTCTTTGACCTTCATCATATGTTAGTGAAGGATGCAACTATGCATTAAAACAGATTTTCATATTTTTGAATTTTTCTCAAAATCTATGGGCTAACCCCTACGAAAATACTGAATTTTCGGTAAATGCTATAATAATGAAGCATATGATCTTTGGGGTTGTTTTAAAATTTCTAAACATTCTACATTTTTATTAATGTATATTAAACTCATTTTCATGGTACATGGGCATCGTTTAATTTTTTGTCAATTAATTAGTAAAACTTCATAATACTCCCTAAATTGGTGGACTAACCACTATAAAATCGCTATTCTCTAGAAAAACACGGAGACAAAAAAGGTTCCAAACCTCTTTGACCTTCATCATATGTTAGTGAAGGATGCAACTATGCATTAAAAAAATTTTTCATATTTTTGAATTTTTCTCAAAATCTATGGGCTAACCCCTACGAAAATACTGAATTTTTCGGTAAATGCTCTAATAATGAAGCATATGATCTTTGGGGTTGTTTTAAAATTTCTAAACACATTCTACATTGTATTAATGTATATTAAACTCATTTTCATGGTACATGGGCATCGTTTTAATTTTTTGTCAATTAATTTAGTAAAACTTCATAATACTTCCTAAATTGGTGGACTAACCACTATAAAATCGCTATTTCTAGAAAAATGGAGACAACAAAAGTTCCAAACCTCTTTGACCTTCATCATATGTTAGTGAAGGATGCAACTATGCATTAAAACAGATTTTTCATATTTTTGAATTTTTCTCAAAATCTATGGGCTAACAACCCCTACGAAAATACTGAATTTTTCGGTAAATGCTCTAATAATGAAGCATATGATCTTTGGGGTTGTTTTAAAATTTCTAAACACATTCTACATTTTATTAATGTATATTAAACTCTATTTCATGGTACATGGGCATCGGTTTAATTTTTTGTCAATTAATTTAGTAAAACTTCATAATACTCTCCTAAATTGGTGGACTAACCACTATAAAATCTTATTCTCTAGAAACACGGAGACAAAAAAGGTCCCAAACCTCTTTGACCTTCATCATATGTTAGTGAAGGATGCAACTATGCATTAAAACAAAATTTTTCATATTTTTGAATTTTTCTCAAAATCTATGGGCTAACCCCTACGAAATACTGAATTTTTCGGTAAATGCTCTAATAATGAAGCATATGATCTTTGGGGTGTTTTAAAATTTCTAAACACATTCTACATTTGTATTAATGTATATTAAACTCATTTTCATGGTACATGGGCATCGTTTTAATTTTTTGTCAATTAATTAGTAAAACTTCATAATACTTCCTAAATTGGTGGACTAACCACTATAAATCGCTATTTTCTAGAGAAATGGAGACAACAAAAGTTCCAAACCTCTTTGACCTTCATCATATGTTAGTGAAGGATGCAACTATGCATTAAAACAGATTTTTCATATTTTTGAATTTTCTCAAAATCTATGGGCTAACCCCTACGAAAATACTGAATTTTTCGGTAAATGCTCTAATAATGAAGCATATGATCTTTGGGGTTGTTTTAAAATTTCTAAACACATTCTACATTTTATTAATGTATATTAAACTCATTTTCATGGTACATGGGCATCGTTTTAATTTTTTGTCAATTAATTTAGTAAAACTTCATAATACTCCCTAAATTGGTGGACTAACCACTATAAAATCGTTATTCTCTAGAAACACGGAGACAAAAAAAGGTCCAAACCTCTTTGACCTTCATCATATGTAGTGAAGGATGCAACTATGCATTAAAACAGAATTTTCATATTTTTGAATTTTTCTCAAAATCTATGGGCTAACCCCTACGAAATACTGAATTTTTCGGTAAATGCTCTAATAATGAAGCATATGATCTTTGGGGTTGTTTTAAAATTTCTAAACACATTCTACATTTGTATTAATGTATATTAAACTCATTTTCATGGTACATGGGCATCGTTTTAATTTTTTGTCAATTAATTAGTAAAACTTCATAATACTCCCTAAATTGGTGGACTAACCACTATAAAATCGCTATTTTCTAGGGAAACGGAGACACAAAAAGTTCCAAACCTCTTTGACCTTCATCATATGTTAGTGAAGGATGCAACTATGCATTAAAACAGATTTTCATATTTTTGAATTTTTCTCAAAATCAAATCTATGGGCTAACCCCCTACGAAAATACTGAATTTTCGGTAAATGCTCTAATAATGAAGCATATGATCTTTGGGGTTGTTTTAAAATTTCTAAACACATTCTACATTTGTATTAATGTATATTAAACTCATATTCATGGTACATGGGCATCGTTTAATTTTTTGTCAATTAATTTAGTAAAACTTCATAATATACTCCCTAAATTGGTGGACTAACCACTATAAAATCGCTATTTCTCTAGAAACGGACGAGACAACAAAGGTTCCAAACCTCTTTGACCTTCATCATATGTTAGTGAAGGATGCAACTATGCATTAAAACAAAATTTTCATATTTTTTTTTTTTTCTCAAAATCTATGGCTAACCCCTACGAAAATACTGAATTTTTCGGTAAATGCTCTAATAATGAAGCATATGATCTTTGGGTTGTTTTAAAATTTCTAAACACATTCTACATTTGTATTAATGTATATTAAACTCTTTTCATGGTACATGGGCATCGTTTTAATTTTTTGTCAATTAATTAGTAAAACTTCATAATACTCCCTAATTGGTGGACTAACCACTATAAAATCGCTATTTCTAGGGAAACGGAGACAACAAAAGTTCCAAACCTCTTTGACCTTCATCATATGTTAGTGAAGGATGCAACTATGCATTAAACATTTTTTCATATTTTTGAATTTTTCTCAAAATCTATGGGCTAACCCCTACGAAAATACTGAATTTTTCGGTAAATGCTCTAATAATGAAGCATATGATCTTGGGGTTGTTTTAAAATTTCTAACACATTCTACATTTTTATTAATGTATATTAAACTCATTTTCATGGTACATGGGCATCGTTTAATTTTTTGTCAATTAATTTAGTAAAACTTCATAATACTCCCTAAATTGGTGGACTAACCACTATAAATAGTTATTCTCTAGAAACACGGAGACAAAAAGGTCCAAACCTCTTTGACCTTCATATGTTTAGTGAAGGATGCAACTATGCATTAAAACAAAATTTTCATATTTTTGAATTTTCTCAAAATCTATGGGCTAACCCCTACGAAAATACTGAATTTTTCGGTAAATGCTCTAATAATGAAGCATATGATCTTTGGGGTTGTTTTAAAAATTTCTAAACACATTCTACATTTTTATTAATGTATATTAACTCTTTTTCATGGTACATGGGCATCGTTTTAATTTTTGTCAATTAATTAGTAAAACTTCATAATACTCCCTAAATTGGTGGACTAACCACTATAAATCGTTATTTTCTAGAAAAACGGAGACAACAAAAGTTCCAAACCTCTTTGACCTTCATCATGTTAGTGAAGGATGCAACTATGCATTAAAACATTTTTTATATTTTTGAATTTTTTCTCAAAATCTATGGGTTAACCCCTACGAAAATATGAATTTTGTTTTCGGTAAATGCTCTATATAATGAAGCCTATGATCTTTAGGGTTGTTTTAAAATTTCTAAACACATTCTACATTTGTATTAATGTATATTAAACTCTATTTCATGGTACATGGGCATCGTTTTAATTTTTTGTCAATTAAATTAGTAAAACTTCATAATACTTTCTAAATTGGTGGACTAACCACTATAAATCGCTATTTTCTAGAGAAATGGAGACAACAAAGTTCCAAACCTCTTTGACCTTCATCATAATGTTTAGTGAAGGATGCAATTATGCCTAAACAGATTTTCCATATTT